>NW_027672626.1:0-241667 GCF_964165515.1 Mesoplodon bidens | reverse complement strand
ATGTGTCCCACGACCCATCTGCCTGCGAACTTCAGTCACCTGGCAGGATGCTACGATGCACAAACCTATGGTTGACTGTGCAGCGAGGTGTACTGCGCGGACAGGTTCCACACACACTTCTAGTAAGAGGGCGGCCTGAGTGGAAAGGTGAGACTTTGGGCAGCTGTGCATACAAAGAAGGCGTTCTTTGGCCTGGGCCTAAATGCTTGTGACACCCAACTGGGCCTGCCCGGCTCTGAGGGCCCTGCACTGGGACCCCTGCACCCCTGCCCTTTGTTCAGTCACAGCAGAGATGGCCACACCCACTCCCTCAGTGAGGGCATTGTTCCAACCTCCCTCAGCCCCGCCCCCTCTCAGCAGGTTACCATGGACTACAGATGCTGGATTCTGAGGCCAGGGAGTTCCGAGAATGCCAATGGCAGACATGATGACCTTAAATGATTTCCTCTTGTGTCAGTTTTGGTAAACTTTAGGAGCTAGCAAATGGTCCACTTTACAGAAATGTTCAAATTTACTGGCATTTCATATATTCTCTGCTATAACATTGTCCTGATTCTTTCTGTATATTCTTTACTTATGTTTTTGTTTTCCTTAATCAAAGTGTGTCTTTTAAATCTTGTCAAAGAATATTCTTTGGACTTACTACATCACCTAAATTTTATACGTTTTCCATTGTATTAAGTTCTGCTCATATCTTTATTTTTCTTTTTTCTATGTTCTCAGGGTTTATTGCTTTGTTCTTCTGATGTCAAATAAAACACTTGGTTACTCATTTTAATAAATCTTTTTACTTATAAAGATTTGAACTTTTTAATATTCCAGCTTACTTGTAAGTTTCTAAGGGTCAGGTCCTCTACATTGTTGCTGGTCTAAGGCTTAGTTCACAATGTAGCAAAGTATATATTGACCTATTTTCCCCTCGAATTTCTGTGATTTCCTACATCTCACCTTTCTTTGCAGACAAGCCATTAGAAATACATTTAACATATTACACAGCCATTAAGTCTTTGAAATAATGTGTATTTTTAGAGAAATCTTCTCATATTATTAGGCAGAAAATGTCACCTGCCATAGTTTTCAAAACAGCATAATTTCACTCTTCTCAATGATGAATCTGTTGTATTACACAACCTTTGAGTATTTAGCTTTAGCAATCACATGTACTTTAAAAATGTTTTAGAGATCCTAGCAGTCTTTGAAAACATCCTTGTTCCTTGTTTCAGTTCCAGTTTCATCTATATTTTCTGCGTTGCACCTGATTATTCCAACGTCTGAGGGATGGCCTAGGGAATCTAATTCTGGTATTGATTGTTTTTGCTGATTGTCTCCCCCTGTAGCTGATTTCTTCATTATTGTGTAAATTTAGATCATAAGCTCATGTTTAGCTAAACATCTGACCTTGTAAGAGGCTTAGGTGTGAACACTCGTAAACTTCATCAGAAAGTCCGCAAAGATTTATTTGTGTCCCTCCAATGAGTTGCCCGCGAGGACTCCCTTTTCTACAAGTGTTGGTCCAATACTCCCTCTAGAGGCACGGCCTCAGACAGGGCTGCTTTGCGCCCCACGAGCAGTGGCAGTGGCATTGGGCTGCCTGTGGCCCGGGCAGGAGCCTCTCCGCGTGTGTCCCAGGGACCCATCTGCCTGCGAACTTCGGTCACCCGGCAGGAAGCTACGATGCCCAGACCTATGGTTGGCTGTGCAGCGAGGTGTACTGCGTGGACAGATTCCACACACACTTCAAGTAAGAAGGCGGCCTGAGTGGAAAGGTGAGAGTTTGGGCAGCTGTGCAGACAAAGAAGGTGCCCTTTGGCCTGGGCCTAAAGGCTTGTGACACCCCACTGGGTCTGACGGGCTCTGAGGGCCCTGCACTGGAACCTCTGCTCCACTGCTGTTTGTTCAGTTACAGCAGAGATGGCCTCACCCACTCCCTCAGTGTGGGCAGTGTTCCAACCTCCCTCAGCCCCGCCCCCACTCCGCAGGTTCCCATTCACTACAGATGCTGCATTCTGAGGCCAGGGCGTTCCGAGAATGCCAAGGGCAGACATGATGACCTTAAAGGATTTCCTCTTGTGTCAGTTTTGGTAAACTTTAGGAGCTAGGAAATGGTTTAGTTTACACAAATGTTCAAATTTCCTGGCATTTCAGATATTCTCTGCTATAACATTGTCCTGATTCTTTCTGTATATTCTTTACTTATGTTTAGGTTTTCCTTAATCAAACAGTGTCTTTCAATTCTTGTCAAAGAATATTCTTTGGACTTACTAGATCACCTGAATTTTATACGTTTTCTGTTGTTTTAAGTTCTGCTCATATCTTTATTTTTCTTTTTTCTATGTTCTCAGGGTTTATGTTTTGATCTTCTGATATCAATTAAAACACTTGGTTACTCATTTTAATAAATCATTTACTTATAAAAATTTGAACTTTTGAAGATTCCAGCTTACTTGTAAGTTTCTAAGGGTCAGGTCCTCTTCATTGTTGCTGGCCTAAAGATTTGTTCACAATATAGTAAAGTGTATATTGACCTATTTACCCCTCGACTTTCTGTGTTTCCCTACATCTCCCCTTTCTTTGCCGACAAGCCATTTGAAATACCCTTAAATTATTTCACAGCTTATAAGTCTTTGAAATAATGTGTATTTTTTACAGATATCTTCTTATATATTTAGCCAGAAAATCTGACCTGCCATAGTTTTCAAAACAGCATAAATTCACTCTTCTCTATGACGAATCTGTTGTATTACACAACCTTTGAGTATTTAGCTTTATCAATGACATGTACTTTAAAAATGTTTTAGAGATCCTACCAGTCTTTGAAAACATCCTTGTTCCTTGTTTCAGTTCCAGTTTTGTGTATATTTTCTGCCTTCCACTTGATTATTCCTACATCTGATGGATGGCCTAGGGAATCTAATTCTGGTATTGATTGTTTTTGCTGATTGTCTCCCCTTGTATCTGATTTCTTCATTACTGTGTAAATTTAGATCATGAGCTCATGTTTAGCTAAACAGGTGTCTTTGTAAGAGGCTTAGGTGTGAACGCTCCTAAGCTTCAGCAGAAAGTCGGCAAAGATTTTTTGTGTCCCTCCAATGAGTTACCCCGAGGACCCCATTTTCTACAAGTGTTGGTCCACTATTCCCTCTAGAGGCAGGGACTCAGACTGGACTGCTTTGCTACCACCGATCTGGGGTACTGGCTTTTGGCGGCCTGTGTCCCGGGCAGGAGGCTCCCCGCGTGTGTCCCACGACCCATCTGTCTGCGAACTTCGGTCAACTGGCAGGAAGCTACGATGCCCAGACCTATGGTCAGCTGTGCATCGAGGTGTAATGTGCGGACCGATTCCACACACACTTCAAGTAAGAGGGCGGCCTGAGTGGAAAGGTGAGAGTTTGGGCAGCTGTGCAGACAAAGAAGGCGCCCTTTGGCCTGGGCCTAAATGCTTGTGACACACGACTTGGCCTGCCGGGCTCTGAGAGCCCTGCCCTTGGCCCCCTTCTCCCCTGCCCTTTGTTCAGTCAGGGCAGAGATGGCCACACCTACTCCCTCAGTGAGGGCAGTGTTCCAACCTCCCTCAGCCCCGCCCCCTCTCCGCAGGTTACCATGGACTACAGATGCTGCATTCTGATGCCAGGGCGTTCAGAGAATGCCAACGGCCGACATGATGACCTTATATGATTTCCTCTTGTGTCAATTTTGGTAAACTTTAGGAGCTAGGAAATGGTCCACTTTACACTAATGTTCAAATTTACTGTCATTTCATATATTCTCTCCTATAACATTGTCCTGATTCTTTCTGTATATTCTTTACTTATGTTTTTGTTTTCCTTAATCAAAGTGTGTCTTTTAAATCTTGTCAAAGAATATTCTTTGGACTTACTACATCACCTGTATTTTATAAGTTTTCCGTTGTATTAAGTTCTGCTCATATCTTTATTTTTCTTTTTTCTATGTTCTCAGGGTTTACTGCTTTGATCTTCTGATGTCATTAAAAACACTTGGTTACTCATTTTAATAAATATTTTTCCTTATAAAGATTTGAACTTTTGAAGATTCCAGCTTACTTGTAAGTTTCTAAGGGTCAGGCCCTCTACATTGTTGCTGGCCTATGGCTTTGTTCACAATATAGTAAAGTGTATATTGACCTATTTTCCCCTCGACTTTCTGTGATTCCCTATATCTCCCCTTTCTTTGCAGACAAGCCATTTGAAATACCCTTAACTTATTTCACCGCCAATAAGTCTTTGAAATAATGTGTATTTTTTACACAAATCTTCTTCTATATTTAGGCAGAAAATCTCACCTGCCATAGTTTTGAAAACAGCATAATTTCACTCTTCTCAATGATGAATCTGTTGTATTACACAACCTTTGAGTATTTAGCTTTATCAATGACATGTACTTTAAAAATGTTTTAGAGATCCTAGCAGTCTTTGAAAACATCCTTGTTCCTTGTTTCAGTTCCAGTTTCATGAATATTTTCTGCCTTGCACCTGATTATTCCAACGTCTTATGGATGGCCAAGGGAATCTAATTCTGGTATTGATTGTTTTTGCTGATTGTCTCCCCCTGTAGCTGATTTCTTCATTATTGTGTAAATTTAGATCATAAGCTCATGTTTAGCTAAACATCTGACCTTGTAAGACGCTTAGGTGTGAACACTCGTAAGCTTCATCAGAAAGTCCGAAATGATTTATTTGTGTCCCTCCAATGAGATGCCCGTGAGGACCCCGTTTTCTACAAGTGTTGGTCCAATACTCCCTCTAGAGGCACGGCCTCAGACAGGGCTGCTTTGCGCCCCACGAGCAGTGGCAGTGGCATTGGGCTGCCTGTGGCCCGGGCAGGAGCCTCTCCGCGTGTGTCCCAGGGACCCATCTGACTGCGAACTTCACTCACCTGGCAGGAAGCTATGATGCCCAGACCTATGGTTGGCTGTGCCGCGAGGTGTACTTCGCGGACAGGTTCCACACACACTTCAAGTAAGAGGGCGGCCTGAGTGGAAAGGTGAGAGTATGGGCAGCTGTGCAGATAAAGAAGGCACACTTTGGCCTGGGCCTAAATGCTTGTGACACATGACTGGGCCTGCCTGGCTCTGAGGGCCCTGCCATTGGCCCCCTTCGCCCCTGCCCTTTGTACAGTCACAGCAGAGATGGCCACATCCACTCCTTCTGTGAGGGCAGGGTTCCAACCTCCCTCAGCCCCGCCCCCACTCCGCAGGTTACCATGGACTACAGATGCTCCATTCTGAGGCCAGGGCGTTCCGAGAATGCCAAGGGCAGACATGATGACCTTAAATGATTTCCTCTTGTGTCAGTTTTGGTAAACTTTAGGAGCTAGCAAATGGTCCACTTTACAGAAATGTTCAAATTTACTGGCATTTCATATATTCTCTGCTATAACATTGTCCTGATTCTTTCTGTATATTCTTTACTTATGTTTTGTTTTCCTTAATCAAAGTGTGTCTTTTAAATCTTGTCAAAGAATATTCTTTGGACTTACTACCTCACCTAAATTTTATACGTTTTCTGTTGTATTAAGTTCTGCTCATATCTGTATTTATCTTTTTCCTATGTTCTCAGGGTTTATTGTTTTGATCTTCTGATGTCAATTAAAACACTTGGTTATTCATTTTAATAAATCTTTTTACTTATAAAGGTTTGAACTTTTTAATATTCCAGCTTACTTGTAAGTTTCTAAGGGTCATGTCCTCTACATTGTTGCTCGCCTAAGGCTTAGTTCACAATATAGCAAAGTATATATTGACCTATTTACCCCTCGAATTTCTGTGATTTCCTACATCTCACCTTTCTTTGCAGACAAGCCATTTAAAATACCCTTAACATATTAAACAGCCATTAAGTCTTTGAAATAAAGTGTATTTTTAGAGAAATCTTCTCATATTATTAGGCAGAAAATCTCACCTGCCATAGTTTTCAAAACAGCATAATTTCACTCTTCTCAATGATGAATCTGTTGTATTACACAGCCTTTGAGTATTTAGCTTTACCAATGCCATGTACTTTAAAAATGTTTAGAGATCCTACCAGTCTTTGAAAACATACTTGTTCCTTGTTTCAGTTCCAGTTTTATGTATATTTTCTGCCTTGCACCTGATTATTCCAACGTCTGATGGATGGCCTAGGGAATCTAACTCTGGTATTGATTGTTTTTGCAGATTGTGTCCCCTTGTAGCTGATTTCTTCATTATTGTGTAAATTTAGATCATGAGCTCACGTTTAGCTAAACAGCTAACCTTGTAAGAGGCTTAGGTGTGAACGCTTGTAAGCTTCAGCAGAAAGTCAGCAAAGATTTATATGTGTCCCTCCAATGAGTTGCCCGCGAGGACCCCGTTTTCTACATGTGTTGGTCCAATACTCCCTCTAAAGGCAGGGGACTCAGACAGGGCTGCTTTGAGGCACCCAATCTGGGGCAGAGGCTGTGGGCGGCCTATGGCCCACGCAGGAGCCTATTCGCGTGTGTCCCAGGGACCCAACTGCCTGTGAACTTCGGTCACCTGACAGGAAACCACGATGCCCAGACCTATGGTTACCTGTGCAGCGAGGTGTACTGCATGGACAGGTTCCACAAACACTTCAAGTAAGAGGGAGGCCTGAGTGGAAAGGTGAGAGTTTGGGCACCTCTACAGACAAAGAATGCGCCCTTTAGCCTGGGCCTAAATGCTTGTGACACCGCACTGGGCCTGCCTGGCTATGAGGGCCCTGCCCTGGGCCCCCTGCTCCCCTGCCCTTTGTTCAGTCACCGCAGAGATGGCCACACCCACTCCCTCAGTGAGGGCAGTGTTCCAAACTCCCTTAGCCCCGCCCCCTCTGCGCAGGTTACCATGCACTACAGATGCTGCATTCTGAGGCCTGGGCATTCCGAGAATGCCAAGGGCAGACATGATGACATTAAATGATTTCCTCTTGTGTCAGTTTTGGTAAACTTTAGGAGCTAGGAAATGGTTCAGTTTACACAAATGTTCAAATTTACTGGCATTTCAGATATTCTCTGCTATAACATTGTCCTGATTCTTTCTGTATATTCTTAACTTATGTTTTTGTTTTCCTTAATCAAAGTGTGTCTTTTAAATCTTGTCAAAGAATATTCTTTGGAATTACTACATCACCTGAATTTTATACGTTTTCCATTGTATTAAGTTCTGCTCATATCTTTATTTTTCTTTTTTCTATGTTCTCAGGGTTTATTGCTTTGATCTTCTGATGTCAATTAAAACACTTGGTTACTCATTTTAATAAATCTTTTTACTTATAAAGATTTGACCTTTTGAAGATTCCAGCTTACTTGTAAGTTTCTAAGGGTCTGGTCTTCTACATTGTTGCTGGCCTAAGGCTTTGTTCACAATATAGTAAAGTGTATATTGACCTATTTTCCCCTCGACTTTCTGTGATTCCCTACATCTCCCCTTTCTTTGCAGACAAGCCATTTGAAATACCCTTAACTTATTTCACAGCTTATAAGTCTTTGAAATAATGTGTATTTTTAGAGAAATCTTCTTATATATTTAGGCAGAAAATCTGATCTGCCATAGGTTTCAAAACAGCATAATTTCAATCTTCTCAATGATGAATCTGTTGTATTACACAACATTTTTTGTGTATATTTTTGTGTATATTTTCTGCCTTGCACCTGATTATTCCAACATCTGATGGATGCCCTAGGGAATCTAAATCTGGTATCGATTGTTTTTGTGATTGTCTCCCCTTTTATTTGATTTCTTCATTATTGTGTAAATTTAGATCATGATCTCATGTTTAGGTAAACATCTGACTTTGTAAGAGGCTTAGGTGTGAACGCTCCTAAGCTTCATCAGAAAGTCCGCAAAGATTTATTTGTGTCCCTCCAATGAGTTACCCCGAGGACCCAGTTTACTACAAGTGTTGGTCTAATACTCCCTCTAGAGGCAGGGACTCAGACAGGACTGCTTGGCTGCCACCGATCTGGGGTAGTGGCATTTGGCGGCCTCTGGCCCGGGCAGGAGGCTCCCCGCGTGTGTCCCACGACACATATGCCTGCGAACTTCGGTCACCTGGTAGGAAGCTACGATTCCCAGACCTATGGTTAGCTGTGCAGCGTGGTGTACTGCGCGGACAGGTTCCACACACACTTCATATAAGAGGGCGGCCTGAGTGGAAAGTTGAGAGTTTGGGCAGCTGTGCAGACAAAGAAGGCGCCATTTGGACTGGGCCTAAAGGCTTGTGACACCCCACTGGGCCTGCCGGGCTCTGAGGGCCCTGCACGGGGACCCCTGCTCCCCTGCTGTTTGTTCAGTTACAGCAGAGATGGCCACACACACTCCCTCAGTGAGGGCAGTGTTCCAACCATCCTCAGCCCCGCCCCCTCTCCGCAGGTTCCCATGCACTACAGATGCTGCATTCTGAGGCCAGGGCGTTCCGAGATTGCCAAGGGCAGACATGATGACCTTAAATGATTTCCTCTTGTGTCAGTTTCGGTAAACTTTGGAGCTAGGAAAAGTTTCAGTTTACACAAATGTTCAAATTTACTGGCATTGCAGATATTCTCTGCTATAACATTGTCCTGATTCTTTCTGTATATTCTTTACTTATGTTTTTGTTTTCCTTAATCAAAATGTGTCTTTTAAATCTTTTCAAATAATATTCTTTGGACTTACTATATCACCTGAATATTATACGTTTTCCGTTGTATTAAGTTCTACTCATATCTTTATTTTTCTTTTTTCTATGTTCTCAGGGTTTATGTTTTGATCTTCTGATATCAATTAAAACACTTGGATACTCATTTTAATAAATCTTTTTAGTTATAAAGATTTGAACTTTTGAAGATACCAGCTTACTTGTAAGTTTCTAAGGGTCAGGTCCTCTACATTGTTGCTGGCCTAAGGCTTTGTTCACAATATAGTAAAGTGTATATTGACCTATTTTCCCCTCGACTTTCTGTGATTCCCTACATCTCCCCTTTCTTTGCAGACAAGCCATTTGAAATACCCTTAACTTATTTCACAGCTTATAAGTCTTTGAAATAATGTGTATTTTTAGAGAAATCTTCTCATATTATTAGGCAGAAAATCTCACCTGCCATAGTTTTCAAAACAGCATAATTTCACTCTTCTGAATGATGAATCTGTTGCATTACACAACCTTTGAGTATTTAGCTTTATCAATGACATGTACTTTAAAAATGTTTTAGAGATCCTACCAGTCTTTGAAAACATCCTTGTTCCTTGTTTCAGTTCCAGTTTTCTGTATATATTCTGCCTTGCACTTGATTATTCCAACATCTGATGGATGGCCTAGGGAATCTAATTCTGGTATAGATTGTTTTTGCTGCTTTTCTCCGCTTGTAGCTCATTTCTTCATTATTGTGTAAATTTAGATCATGAGCTCATTTTGGCTAAACAGCTGACCTTATAAGAGGCTTAGGTGTGAACGCTCGTAAGCTTCTGCAGAAAGTCGGGAAAGATTTATTTGTGTCCCTCCAATGAGTTGCCCGCAGGGACCCGTTTTCTACAAGTGTTGGTCAATACTACCTCTAGAAGGAGGGGATTCAGAGAAGGCTTCTTTGTGGCCCATGATCTGGTGCCGTGGCAGTGGGCGTCCTGTGGCCGGGCAGGAAACTCTCCGCGTGTGTCCCAGGGACCCATCTGCCTGCGAACTTCGGTCACCTGGCAGGAAGCTACGAAGCCCAGACCAATGGTTATCTGTGCAGCGAGGTTTACTGCGTGGACAGGTTCCACACACACTTCAAGTAAGAGGGTGGCCTGAGTGGAAAGGTGAGAGTTTGGGCAGCTGTGCAGACAAAGAAGGCGCACTTTGGCCTGGGCCTAAATGCTTGTGACACCCCACTGGGCCTGCCGGGCTCTGAGGGCCCTGCCCTGGGCCCCCTGTTCCCCTGCTTTTTGTTCAGTCAGAGCAGAGATGGCCACACCCACTCCCTCAGTGAAGTCCGTGTTCCAACCTCCCTCAGCCACGCCCCCTCTCCGCAGGTTACCTTGGACTACAGATGCTGCATTCTGAGACCAGGGCGTTCTGAGTATGCCAAGGGCAGACATGATGACCTTAAATGATTTCCTCTTGTGTCAGTTTTGGTAAACTTTAGGAGCTACGAAATGGTTTAGTTTACACAAATGTTCAAATTTACTGGCATTTCAGATATTCTCTGCTATAACATTGTCCTGATTCTTTCTGTATATTCTTTACTTATGTTTTGGTTTTCCTAAATCAAACTGTGTCTTTCAAATCTTGTCAAAGTTTATTCGTTGGACTTACTAGATCAGCTGAATTTTATACGTTTTCTGTTGTTTTAAGTTCTGCTCATATCTTTATTTTTCTTTTTTCTATGTTCTCAGGGTTTATGTTTTGATCTTCTGATATCAATTAAAACACTTGGTTACTCATTTTAATAAATCTTTTTACTTATAAATATTTGAACTTTTGAAGATTCCAGCTTACTTGTAAGTTTCTAAGGGTAAGGTCCTCTACATTGTTGCTGGCCTAAGGCTTTGTTCATAATATAGTAAAGTGTATATTGACCTATTTTCCCCTCGACTTTCTGTTTTTCCCTACATCTCCCCTTTCTTTGCAGTCAAGCCATTTGAAATACCCTTAGATTATTTCACAGCTTATAAGTCTTTGAAATAATGTGCATTTTTTAGAGATATCTTCTTATATAATTAGCCAGAAAATCTGACCTGCCATAGTTTTCAAAACAGCATAAATTCACTCTTCTCAATGACGAATCTGTTGTATTACTCAACCTTTGAGTATTTAGCTTTATCAATGACATGTACTTTAAAAATGTTTTAGAGATTCTACCAGTCTTTGAAAACATCCTTGTTCCTTGTTTCAGTTCCAGTTTTCTGTATATTTTCTGCCTTGCACTTGATTATTCCAACCTCTGATGTATGGCCTAGGGAATCAAATTCTGGTATTGATTGTTTTTGCTGCTTTTCTCCCCTTCTAGCTGATTTCTTCATTATTGTGTAAATTTAGATCATGAGCTCATGTTTAGCTAAACAGCTGACCTTGTAAGAGGCTTAGGTGTGAACGTTCGTAAGCTTCAGCAGAAACTCGGCAAAGATTTATTTGTGTCCCTCCAATGAGTTCCCCACAAGGACCCCGATTCTACAAGTGTTGGTCCAATACTCCCTGTAGAGGCTTGGACTCAGACAGGACTGCTTTGTTGCTACCGATCTGGGTTAGAGGTTCTTGGCGGCCTATGGTCCGGGCAGGAGGCTCCCCGCGTGTTTCCCACGACCCATCTGCCTGCGAACTTCAGAAACCTGGCAGGAAGCTACGATGCCCACACATATGGTAAGCTGTACAGCGAGGTGTACTGTGCGGACAGGTTCCACACACACTTCAAGTAAGAGGACGGCCTGAGTGGAAAGGTGAGAGATTGGGCAGCTGTGCAGACAAAGAAGGCGCCCTTTGGCCTGGGCCTAAATGCTTGTGACACCCGACTGGGCCTGCCGGGCTCTGAGGGCCCTGCCCT
The DNA here is from genome assembly GCF_964165515.1 of Mesoplodon bidens. Classification (NCBI taxonomy): domain Eukaryota; kingdom Metazoa; phylum Chordata; class Mammalia; order Artiodactyla; family Ziphiidae; genus Mesoplodon; species Mesoplodon bidens. Next base: position 230,180 of record NW_027672626.1, on the reverse strand, counting down.
TGTCCCCATTCTCCCCTGCCCATTGTTCAGTCACAGCAGAGATGGCCACACCCACTCCCTCAGTGAGGGCAGTGTTCCAACCTCCCTCAGTCCCGCCCCCTCTCCACAGGTTACAATGGAATACAGATGCTGCATTCTGAGGCCAGGGCGTTCTGAGAATGCCAAGGGCAGACATGATGACCTTCAATGATTTCCTCTTGTGTCAATTTTGGTAAACTTTAGGAGCTAGGAAATGGTCCACTTTACAGAAATATTAAAATTTACTGGCATTTCATATATTCTCTGCTACAACATTGTCCTGATTCTTTCTGTATATTCTTTACTTATGTTTTGGTTTTCCTTAATCAAAGTGTGTCTTTTAAATCTTTTCAAAGAATATTCTTTGGACTTACTACATCACCTGAATTTTATACGTTTTCTGTTGTATTAAGTTCTGCTCATATCTTTATTTATCTTTTTTCTATGTTCTCAGGGTTTATTGTTTTGATCTTCTGATGTCAAATAAAACCCTTGGTTATTCATTTTAATAAATATTTTTACTTATAAAGATTTGAACTTTTCAAGATTCCAGCTTTCTTGTAGTTCACAATATAGCAAAGTATATATTGACATATTTTCCCCTCTACATTCTGTGATTTCCTACATCTCACCTTTCTTTGCAGAGAAGCCATTTGAAATACCCTTAACTTATTTCACAGCCAATAAGTCTTTGAAATAATATATATTTTTTAGAGAAATCTTCTTATATAATTAGGCAGAAAATATGACCTGCCATAATTTTCAAAACAGCATAATTTCACTCTTCTCAATGATGAATCTGTTGTATTACACAACCTTTGAGTATTTCGCTTTATCAATGTCATGTACTTTATAAATGTTTTAGAGATCCTACCAGTCTTTGAAAACATCCTTGTTCCTTGTTTCCGTCCCAGTTTTATGTATATATTCTGCCTTGCACTTGATTATTCCAACATCTGATGGATGGCCTAGGGAATCTATCTGTGGTATTGATTGTTTTTGCTGCTTTTCTCACCTTGTAGCTGATTTCTTCATTAGTGTGTAAATTTAGATCATGAGCTCATGTTTAGCTAAACAGCTGACCTGGTAAGAGGCTTAGTTGTGAACACTCGTAAGCTTCAGCAGAAAGTCGGCAAAGATTTATTTGTGTCCCTGCAATGTGTTACCCCGAGGACCCCGTTTTCTACAGGTGTTGGTCCAATACTCCCTTTAGAGGCAGGGACTCAGACAGGACAGCTTTGCTGCCACCGATCTGGTGTAGTGGCTCTTGGCGGCCTGTGACCCGGGCAGGAGGCTCCCCGCATGTGTCCCACGACCCATCTGCCTGCGAACTTCGGTCACCTGGCAGGAAGCTACGATGCCGAGACCTATGGTTAGCTGTGCAGTGAGGTGTACTGTGCGGACCGTTTCCACACGCACTTCAAGTAAGAGGGCGGCCTGATTGGAACGGTGAGAGTTTGGGCAGCGGTGCAGACAAAGAAGGCGCCCTTTGACCTAGGTCTAAATGCTTGTGACACCCCACTGGGCCTGCCGTGCTCTGAGGGCCCTGACCTTCGCCCCCTTCTCCCCTGCCCTTTGTTCAGTCACAGCAGAGATGGCCACACCCACTCCCTCAGTGAGGGCAGTGTTCCGACCTCCCTCAGCCCCGCCCCTTCTCCTCAGGTTACCATGTACTACAGATGCTGCATTCTGAGGCCAGGGCGTTCCGAGAATGCCAAGGGCAGACATGATGACCTTAAATGATTTCCTCTAGTGTCAATTTTGGTAAACTTTAGGAGCTAGTAAATGGTGCACTTTACAGAAATATACAAAGTTAATGGCATTTCATACATTCTCTGCTACAACATTCTCCTGATTTTATCTGTATATTCTTTTCTTATGTCTTTGTTTCCTTAATCAAAGTGTGTCTTTTAAATCTTGTCAAAGAATATTCTTTGGACTTACTACATCACCTGAAATTTATACGTTTTCCGTTGTATTAAGATCTGCTCATAACTTTATTTTTCTTTTTTCTATGTTCTCAGGGTTTATTGTTTTGGTCTTCTGATGTCATTTAAAACACTTGGTTATTCATTTTAATAAATGTTTTACTTATAAAGATTTCAACTTTTCAAGATTCCAGCTTACTTGTAAGTTTCTAAGGGTCAGGTCCTCTACATTGATGCTGGCCTAAGGCTTAGTTCACAATATTGCAAAGTATATATTGACCTATTTTCCCCTCGACTTTCTGTGATTTCCTACATATCACATTTCTTTGCAGACAAGCTATTTGAAATACCCTTAACTTATTTAACAGCCAATAAGTCTTTGAAATAATGTGTATTTGTTAGAGAAATCTTTTTATATATTTAGGCAGAAAATCTGACCTGCAATAGTTTTCAAAACAGCATAATTTCACTCTTCTCAATGATGAATCTGTTGTATTACACAACTTTTGAGTATTTGGTTTATCAATGACATGTACTTTAAAAATGTTTTAGAGATCCTACCAGTCTTTGAAAACATCCTTCTTCCTTGTTTCAGTTCCAGTTTTATGTATATTTTCTGCCTTGCACCTGATTATTCCAACGTCTGATGGATGGCCTAGGGAATCTAATTCTGGTATTGATTGTTTTTGCTGATTGTCACCCCCTGTTGCTGATTTCTTCATTATTGTGTAAATTTACATCATGAGCTCATGTTTAGCTAAACATCTGACCTTGTAAGAGGCTAAGGTGTGAACACTCGTAAGCTTCATCAGAAAGTCCGCAAAGATTTATTTGTGTCCCTCCAATGAGTTGCCCGCGAGGACCCCGTTTTCTACAAGTGTTGGTCCAATACTCCCTCTAGAGGCACGGCCTCAGACAGGGCTGCTTTGCGCCCCACGAGCAGTGGCAGTGGCAGTGGGCTGCCTGTGGCCCGGGCAGGAGCCTCTCCGCGTGTGTCCCAGGGACCCATCTGCCTGCGAACTTCAGTCACCTGGCAGGATGCTACGATGCCCAGACCTATGGTTGACTGTGCAGCGAGGTGTAATGCGCGGACAGGTTCCACACACACTTCTAGTAAGAGGGCGGCCAGAGTGGAAAGGTGAGAGTTTGGGCAGCTGTGCATACAAAGAAGGCGTTCTTTGGCCTGGGCCTAAATGCTTGTGACACCCAACTGGGCCTGCCCGGCTCTGAGGGCCCTGCACTGGGACCCCTGCACCCCTACCCTTTGTTCAGTCACAGCAGAGATGGCCACACCCACTCCCTCAGTGAGGGCAGTGTTCCAACCTCCCTCAGCCCCGCCCCCTCTCAGCAGGTTACCATGGACTACAGATGCTGGATTCTGAGGCCAGGGAGTTCCGAGAATGCCAATGGCAGACATGATGACCTTAAATGATTTCCTCTTGTGTCAGTTTTGGTAAACTTTAGGAGCTAGCAAATGGTCCACTTTACAGAAATGTTCAAATTTACTGGCCTTTCATATATTCTCTGCTATAACATTGTCCTGATTCTTTCTGTATATTCTTTACTTATGTTTTGGTTTTCCTTAATCAAAGTGTGTCTTTTAAATCTTGTCAAAGAATATTCTTTGGACTTACTACATCACCTAAATTTTATACGTTTTCCATTGTATTAAGTTCTGCTCATATCTTTATTTTTCTTTTTTCTATGTTCTCAGGGTTTATTGCTTTGATCTTCTGATGTCAATTAAAACACTTGGTTACTCATTTTAATAAATCTTTTTACTTATAAATATTTGAACTTTTTAATATTCCAGCTTACTTGTAAGTTTGTAAGGGTCAGGTCCTCTACATTGTTGCTGGTCTAAGGCTTAGTTCACAATGTAGCAAAGTATATATTGACCTATTTTCCCCTCGAATTTCTGTGATTTCCTACATCTCACCTTTCTTTGCAGACAAGCCATTAGAAATACATTTAACATATTACACAGCCATTAAGTCTTTGAAATAATGTGTATTTTTAGAGAAATCTTCTCATATTATTAGGCAGAAAATGTCACCTGCCATAGTTTTCAAAACAGCATAATTTCACTCTTCTCAATGATGAATCTGTTGTATTACACAACCTTTGAGTATTTAGCTTTAGCAATGACATGTACTTTAAAAATGTTTTCGAGATCCTAGCAGTCTTTGAAAACATCCTTGTTCCTTGTTTCAGTTCCAGTTTCATCTATATTTTCTGCCTTGCACCTGATTATTCCAACGTCTGAGGGATGGCCTAGGGAATCTAATTCTGGTATTGATTGTTTTTGCTGATTGTCTCCCCCTGTAGCTGATTTCTTCATTATTGTGTAAATTTAGATCATAAGCTCATGTTTAGCTAAACATCTGACCTTGTAAGAGGCTTAGGTGTGAACACTCGTAAACTTCATCAGAAAGTCCGCAAAGATTTATTTGTGTCCCTCCAATGAGTTGCCCGCGAGGACTCCGTTTACTACAAGTGTTGGTCCAATACTCCCTCTAGAGGCACGGCCTCAGACAGGGCTGCTTTGCGCCCCACGAGCAGTGGCAGTGGCTGTGGGCGGCCTGTGGCCCGGGCAGGATCCTCTCCGCGAGTGTCCCAGGGACCCATCTGCCTGCGAACTTCGGTCACCTGGCAGGAAGCTACGATGCCCAGACCTATGGTTGGCTGTGCAGCGAGGTGTACTGTGTGGACAGGTTCCACACACACTTCAAGTAAGAAGGCGACCTGAGTGGAAAGGTGAGAGTTTGGGCAGCTGTGCAGACAAAGAAGGTGCCCTTTGGCCTGGGCCTAAAGGCTTGTGATACCCCACTGGGCCTGACGGGCTCTGAGGGCCCTGCACTGGAACCACTGCTCCACTGCTGTTTGTTCAGTTACAGCAGAGATGGCCTCACCCACTCCCTCAGTGTGGGCAGTGTTCCAAACTCCCTCAGCCCCGCCCCCACTCCGCAGGTTCCCATTCACTACAGATGCTGCATTCTGAGGCCAGGGCGTTCCGAGAATGCCAAGGGCAGACATGATGACCTTAAATGATTTCCTCTTGTGTCAGTTTTGGTAAACTTTAGGAGCTAGGAAATGGTCCACTTTACACATATGTTCAAATTTACTGGCATTTCAGATATTCTCTGCTATAACATTGTCCTGATTCTTTCTGTATATTCTTTCCTTATGTTTTTGTTTTCCTTAATCAAAGTGTGTCTTTTAAATCTTGTCAATGAATATTCTTTGGACTTACTACATCACCTGAATTTTATACGATTTCCGTTGTATTAAGTTCTGCTCATATCTTTATTTTTCTTTTTTCTATGTTCTCAGGGTTTATTGTTTTGATCTTCTGATGTCAATTAAAACACTTGGTTACTCATTTTAATAAATCTTTTTACTTATAAAGATTTGAACTTTTGAAGATACCAGCTTACTTGTAAGTTTCTAAGGGTCAGGTACTCTACATTGCTGCTGGCCTAAGGCTTTGTTCACAATATAGTAAAGTGTATATTGACCTATTTTCCCCTCGACTTTCTGTGATTCCCTATATCTCCCCTTTCTTTGCAGACAAGCCATTTGAAATACCCTTAACTTATTTCACAGCTTATATGTCTTTGAAATAATGTGTATTTTTAGAGAAATCTTCTCATATTATTAGGCAGAAAATCTCACCTGCCATAGTTTTCAAAAGAGCATAATTTCACTCTTCTCAAGGATGAATCTGTTGCATTATACAACCTTTCAGTATTTGCTTTATCAATGACATGTACTTTAAAAATGTTTTAGAGATCCTACCAGTCTTTGAAAACATCCTTGTTCCTTGTTTCAGTTCCAGATTTGTGTATATTTTCTGCCTTGCACCTGATTATTCCAACATCTGATGGATGACCTAGGGAATCTAATTATGGTATTGATTGTTTTTGCTTATTGTCTCCCCCAGTATTTGATTTCTTCATTATTGTGTAAATTTAGATCATGAGCTCATGTTTAGGTAAACATCTTACTTTGTAAGGGGCTTAGGTGTGAACGCTCCTAAGCTTCATCAGAAAGTCCGCAAAGATTTATTTGTGTCCCTCCAATGAGTTACCCCGATGACCCCGTTTACTACAAGTGTTGGTCCAATACTCTCTCTAGAGGCAGGGACTCAGACAGGACTGCTTTGCTGCCACCGATCTGGGGTAGTGGCTTTTGGCGGCCTGTGGCCCGGGCAGGAGGCTCCCCGCGTGTGTCCCACGACCCATGTGCCTGCGAACTTCGGTCACCTGGCAGGAAGCTACGATGCCCAGACCTATGGTTAGCTGTGCAGCGAGGTGTACTTTGCGGACCGGTTCCACACACACTTCAAGTTAGAGGGCTGCTTGAGTGGAAAGGTGAGAGTTTGGGCAGCTGTGCAGACAAAGAAGGTGCCCTTTGGCCTAGGCCTAAATGCTTGTGACATCCGACTGTGCGTGCCGGGCTGTGAGGGCCCTGCCCTTGGCCCCCTTCTCCACTGCCTTTGTTCTGTCACCGCAGAGATGTCCACACCCACTCCCTCAGTGTGGGCAGTGTTCCAACCTCCCTCAGCCCCGCTCCCTCTCCACAGGTTACCATGGAAAACAGATGCTGCATTCTGAGGCCAGGGCGTTCCGAGAATGCCAAGGGCAGACATGATGACCTTAAATGATTTCCCCTAATGTCAATTTTTGTAAACTTTAGGAGCTAGGAAATGGTCCACTTTACAGAAATATTCAAATTTACTGGCATTTCATATATTCTCTGCTACAACATTCTCCTGATTTTTTCTGTATATTCTTTACTTATGTTTTGGTTTTCTTTAATCAAAGTGTGTATTTTAAATATTGTCAAAGAATATTCTATGGACTTACTACATCACCTGAATTTTATACGTTTTCTGTTGTATTAAGTTCTGCTCATAACTTTATTTATCTTTGTTCTATGCTCTCAGGGTTTTATTGTTTTGATCATCTGATGTCAATTAAAACACTTGGTTATTCATTTTAATAAATCTTTTTACTTATAACGATTTGAAATTTTCAAGATTCCAGCTTACCTGTAAGTTTCTAAGGGTCAGGTCCTCTACATTGTTGCTGGCCTAAGGCTTAGTTCACAATATAGCACAGTATACATTGACCTATTTTCCCCTCGACTTTCTGTGATTTCCTACATCTCACCTTTCTTTGCAGACAAGCCATTTGAAATACGCTTAACTTATTTCACAGCCAATAAGTCTTTGAAATAATGTGTATTTTTAGAGAAATCTTCTTATATATTTAGGCAGAAAATCTGACCTGCCATAATTTTCAAAACAGCATAATTTCACTCTTCTCAATGATGAATCTGTTGTATTACACAACCTTTGAGTATTTAGCTTTATCAATGACATGTACTTTAAAAATGTTTTAGAGATCCTACCAGTCTTTGAAAACATCCTTGTTCCTTGTTTCAGTTCCAGATTTGTGTATATTTTCTGCCTTGCACCTGATTATTCCAACATCTGATGGATGACCTAGGGAATCTAATTATGGTATTGATTGTTTTTGCTTATTGTCTCCCCCGGTATTTGATTTCTTCATTATTGTGTAAATTTAGATCATGAGCTCATGTTTAGGTAAACATCTTACTTTGTAAGGGGCTTAGGTGTGAACGCTCCTAAGCTTCATCAGAAAGTCCGCAAAGATTTATTTGTGTCCCTCCAATGAGTTACCCCGATGACCCCGTTTACTACAAGTGTTGGTCCAATACTCTCTCTAGAGGCAGGGACTCAGACAGGACTGCTTTGCTGCCACCGATCTGGGGTAGTGGCTTTTGGCGGCCTGTGGCCCGGGCAGGAGGCTCCCCGCGTGTGTCCCACGACCCATGTGCCTGCGAACTTCGGTCACCTGGCAGGAAGCTACGATGCCCAGACCTATGGTTAGCTGTGCAGCGAGGTGTACTTTGCGGACCGGTTCCACACACACTTCAAGTTAGAGGGCTGCTTGAGTGGAAAGGTGAGAGTTTGGGCAGCTGTGCAGACAAAGAAGGTGCCCTTTGGCCTAGGCCTAAATGCTTGTGACATCCGACTGTGCGTGCCGGGCTGTGAGGGCCCTGCCCTTGGCCCCCTTCTCCACTGCCTTTGTTCTGTCACCGCAGAGATGTCCACACCCACTCCCTCAGTGTGGGCAGTGTTCCAACCTCCCTCAGCCCCGCTCCCTCTCCACAGGTTACCATGGAAAACAGATGCTGCATTCTGAGGCCAGAGCGTTCCGAGAATGCCAAGGGCAGACATGATGACCTTAAATGATTTCCCCTAATGTCAATTTTTGTAAACTTTAGGAGCTAGGAAATGGTCCACTTTACAGAAATATTCAAATTTACTGGCATTTCATATATTCTCTGCTACAACATTCTCCTGATTTTTTCTGTATATTCTTTACTTATGTTTTGGTTTTCTTTAATCAAAGTGTGTATTTTAAATATTGTCAAAGAATATTCTATGGACTTACTACATCACCTGAATTTTATACGTTTTCTGTTGTATTAAGTTCTGCTCATAACTTTATTTATCTTTGTTCTATGCTCTCAGGGTTTTATTGTTTTGATCATCTGATGTCAATTAAAACACTTGGTTATTCATTTTAATAAATCTTTTTACTTATAACGATTTGAAATTTTCAAGATTCCAGCTTACCTGTAAGTTTCTAAGGGTCAGGTCCTCTACATTGTTGCTGGCCTAAGGCTTAGTTCACAATATAGCACAGTATACATTGACCTATTTTCCCCTCGACTTTCTGTGATTTCCTACATCTCACCTTTCTTTGCAGACAAGCCATTTGAAATACGCTTAACTTATTTCACAGCCAATAAGTCTTTGAAATAATGTGTATTTTTAGAGAAATCTTCTTATATATTTAGGCAGAAAATCTGACCTGCCATAATTTTCAAAACAGCATAATTTCACTCTTCTCAATGATGAATCTGTTGTATTACACAACCTTTGAGTATTTAGCTTTATCAATGACATGTACTTTAAAAATGTTTTAGAGATCCTAACAGTCTTTCATAACATAATTGTTCCTTGTTTCAGTTCCAGTTTCATGTATATTTTCTGCCTTGCACCTGATTATTCCAACGCTTTATGTATGGCATAGGGTATCTAATTCTGGTATTGATTGTTTTTGCTGAATGTCTCCCCCTGTAGCTGATTTCTTCATTATTGTGTAAATTTAGATCATGAGCTCATGTTTAGCTAAACATCTGACCTTGTAAGAGGCTTAGGTTTGAACACTCTTAAGCTTCATCAGAAAGTCGGCAAAGATTTATTTGTGTCCCTCCAATGAGTTACCCGCGAGGACCCCGTTTTCTACAAATGTTGGTCCCATAATCCCTCTAGAGGAACGGCCTCAGACAGGGCTGCTTTGTGCCCCACGATCTGGGGCAGTGGCATTGGGCGGCCTGTGGCCCAGGCAGAAGCCTCTCCGCGTGTGTCCCAGGGTCCCATCTGCCTGTGAACTTCGGTCACCTGGCAGGAAGCTACGATGCCCAGACCTATGGTTAGCTGTGTAGCGAGGTGTACTGCGCGGACAGGTTCCACACACATTTCAAGTAAGAGGGAGGCCCGAGTGGAAAGGTGAGAGTTTGGGCAGCTGTGCATACAAAGAAGGCGCCCTTTGGCCTGGGCCTAAATGCTTGTGACACCCCACTGGGCATGCCGGGCTCTGAGGGCCCAGTACTGGGACTCCTGCTCCCCTGCCCTTTGTTCAGTCACAGCAGCGATGGCCACACCCACTCCCTCAGTGAGGGCAGTGTTCCAACCTCCCTCAGCCCGGCACCCTCTCCCCAGGTTACCATGGACTACAGATGCTGCATTCTGAGTCCATGGCATTCCGTGAATGCCAAGGGCAAACATGATGACCTTAAAGGATTTCCTCTTGTGTCAGTTTTGGTAAACTTTAGGAGCTAGGAAATGGTCCACTTTACACAAATGTTCAAATTTACTGGCATTTCAGATATTCTCTGCTATAACATTGTCCTGATTCTTTCTGTATATTCTTTCCTTATGTTTTTGTTTTCCTTAATCAAAGTGTGTCTTTTAAATCTTGTCAATGAATATTCTTTGGACTTACTACATCACCTGAATTTTATACGATTTCCGTTGTATTAAGTTCTGCTCATATCTTTATTTTTCTTTTTTCTATGTTCTCAGGGTTTATTGTTTTGATCTTCTGATGTCAATTAAAACACTTGGTTACTCATTTTAATAAATCTTTTTACTTATAAAGATTTGAACTTTTGAAGATACCAGCTTACTTGTAAATTTCTAAGGGTCAGGTCCTCTACATTGTTGCTGGCCTAAGGCTTTGTTCACAATATAGTAAAGTGTATATTGACCTATTTTCCCCTCGACTTTCTGTGATTCCCTACATCTCCCCTTTCTTTGCAGACAAGCCATTTGAAATACCCTTAACTTATTTCACAGCTTATATGTCTTTGAAATAATGTGTATTTTTAGAGAAATCTTCTCATATTATTAGGCAGAAAATCTCACCTGCCATAGTTTTCAAAAGAGCATAATTTCACTCTTCTCAAGGATGAATCTGTTGCATTATACAACCTTTGAGTATTTAGCTTTATCAATGACATGTACTTTATAAATGTTTTAGAGATCCTACCAGTCTTTGAAAACATCCTTATTCCTTGTTTCATTTCCAGTTTTGTGTATATTTTCTGCCTTGCACCTGATTATTCCAACATCTGATGGATGGCCTAGGGAATCTAATTCTGGTATTGATTGTTTTTGCTGATTGTCTCCCCCGGTATTTGATTTCTTCATTATTGTGTAAATTTAGATCATGAGCTCATGTTTAGGTAAACATCTGACTTTGTAAGAGGCTTAGGTGTGAACGCTCGTAAGCTTCATCAGAAAGTCCGCAAAGATTTATTTGTGTCCCTCCAATGAGTTACCCCGATGACCCCGTTTACTACAAGTGTTGGTCCAATACTCCCTCTAGAGGCAGGGACTCAGACAGGACTGCTTTGCTGCCACCGATCTGTGGTAGTGGCTTTTGGCGGCCTGTGGCCCGGGCAGGAGGCTCCCCGCGTGTGTCCCACAACCCATGTGCCTGCGAACTTCGGTCACCTGGCAGGAAGCTACGATGCCCAGACCTATGCTTAGCTGTGCAGCGAGGTGTACTGTGCGAACCGGTTCCACACACACTTCCAGTAAGAGGGCGGCTTGAGTGGAAAGGTGAGAGTTGGGGCAGCTGTGCAGACAAAGAAGGCGCCCTTTGGCCTAGGCCTAACTGCTTTTGACACCCGACTGGACATGCCGGGCTGTGAGGGCCCTGCCCTTGGCCCCCTTCTCCCCTGCCTTTGTTCTGTCACCGCAGAGATCGCCACACCCACTCCCTCATTGAGGGCAGTGTTCCAAACTCCCTCAGCCCCGCTCGCTCTCTGCAGGTTATCATGGAGAACAGATGCTGCATTCTGAGGCCAGGGCGTTCCGAGAATGCCAAGGGCAGACATGATGACCTTACATGATTCCCTCTAATGTCAATTTTGGTAAACTTTAGGAGCTAGGAAATGGTCCACTTTACAGAAATATTCAAATTTACTGGCATTTCATATATTCTCTGCTTCAACATTCTCCTGATTTTTTCTGTATATCCTTTACTTATATTTTGGTTTTCTTTAATCAAAGTGTGTATTTTAAATATTGTCAAAGAATATTCTATGGACTTACTACATCACCTGAATTTTATACGTTTTCTGTTGTATTAAGTTCTGCTCATAACTTTATTTATCTTTTTTCTATGTTCTCAGGGTTTATTGTTTTGATCATATGATGTCAATTAAAACACTTGGTTATTCATTTTAATAAATCTTTTTACTTATAAAGATTTGAAATTTTCAAGATTCCCGCTTACCTGTAAGTTTCTAAGGGTCAGTTCCTCTACATTGTTGCTGGCCTAAGGCTTAGTTCACAATATAGCAAAGTATATATTTACCTATTTTCCCCTCGACTTTCTGTGATTTCCTACAATTCACCTTTCTTTGCAGGCAAGCCATTTGAAATACCCTTAACTTATTTCACAGCCAATAAGTCTTTGAAATAATGTGTATTTTTAGAGAAATGTTCTTATATATTTAGGCAGAAAAGCTGACATGCCATAGTTTTCAAAACAGCATAATTTCACTCTTCTCAATGATGAATCTGTTGTATTACACAACCTTTGAGTATTTAGCTTTATCAATGACATGTACTTTAAGAGTGTTTTAGAGATCCTAACAGTCTTTGATAACATCCTTGTTCCTTGTTTCAGTTCCAGTTTCATGTATATTTTCTGCCTTGCACCTGATTATTCCAACGCCTTATGTATGGCATAGGGAATCTAACTCTGGTATTGATTGTTTTTGCTGATTGTCTCCCACTGTAGCTGATTACTTCATTATTGTGTAAATTTAGATCATGAGCTCATGTTTAGCTAAACATCTGACCTTGTAAGAGGCTTAGGTGTGAACACTCTTAAGCTTCATCAGAAAGTCCGCAAAGATTTATTTGTGTCCCTCCAATGAGTTACCCGCGAGGACCCCGTTTTCTACAAATGTTGTTCCAATACTCCCTCTAGAGGCACGGTCTCAGACAGGGCTGCTTTGTGCCACACGATCTGGGGCAGTGGCATTGGGCGGCCTGTGGCACGGGCAGGAACCTCTCCGCGTGTGTCCCAGGGTCCCATCTGCCTGTGAACTTCGGTCACCTGGCAGGAAGCTACGATGCCCAGACCTATGGTTAGCTGTGTAGCGAGGTGTACTGCGCGGACAGGTTCCACACACACTTCAAGTAAGAGGGAGGCCCGAGTGGAAAGGTGAGAGTTTGGGCAGCTGTGCATACAAAGAAGGCGCCCTTTGGCCTGGGCCTAAATGCTTGTGACACCCCACTGGGCATGCCGGGCTCTGAGGGCCCAGTACTGGGACCCCTGCTCCCCTGCCATTTGTTCAGTCACAGCAGAGATGGCCACACCCACTCCCTCAGTGAGGGCAGTGTTCCAACCTCCCTCAGCCCCGCCCCCTCTCCGCAGGTTACCATGGACTACAGATGCTGCATTCTGAGTCCATGTCATTCCGAGAATGCCAAGGGCAGACATGATGACCTTAAAGGATTTCCTCTTGTGTCAGTTTTGGTAAACTTTAGGAGCTAGGAAATGGTCCACTTTACACAAATGTTCAAATTTACTGGCATTTCAGATATTCTCTGCTATAACATTGTCCTGATTCTTTCTGTATATTCTTTCCTTATGTTTTTGTTTTCCTTAATCAAAGTGTGTCTTTTAAATCTTGTCAATGAATATTCTTTGGACTTACTACATCACCTGAATTTTATACGATTTCCGTTGTATTAAGTTCTGCTCATATCTTTATTTTTCTTTTTTCTATGTTCTCAGGGTTTTTTGTTTTGATCTTCTGATGTCAATTAAAACACTTGGTTACTCATTTTAATAAATCTTTTTACTTTTAAAGATTTGAACTTTTGAAGATACCAGCTTACTTGTAAGTTTCTAAGGGTCAGGTCCTCTACATTGTTGCTGGCCTAAGGCTTTGTTCACAATATAGTAAAGTGTATATTGACCTATTTTCCCCTCGACTTTCTGTGATTCCCTACATCTCCCCTTTCTTTGCAGACAAGCCATTTGAAATACCCTTAACTTATTTCACAGCTTATATGTCTTTGAAATAATGTGTATTTTTAGAGAAATCTTCTCATATTATTAGGCAGAAAATCTCACCTGCCATATTTTTCAAAACAGCATAATTTCACTCTTCTCAAGGATGAATCTGTTGCATTATACAACCTTTGAGTATTTAGCTTTATCAATGACAGGTACTTTAAAAATGTTTTAGAGATCCTACCAGTCTTTGAAAACATCCTTGTTCCTTGTTTCAGTTCCAGTTTTGTGTATATTTTCTGCCTTGCACCTGATTATTCCAACATCTGATGGATGGCCTAAGGAATCTAATTATGGTATTGATTGTTTTTGCTGATTGTCTCCCCCGGTATTTGATTTTTCATTATTGTGTAAATTTAGATCATGAGCTCATGTTTAGGTAAACATCTGACTTTGTAAGAGGCTTAGGTGTGAACGCTCGTAAGCTTCATCAGAAAGTCCGCAAAGATTTATTTGTGTCCCTCCAATGAGTTTCCCCGATGACCCCGTTTACTACAAGTGTTGGTCCAATACTCCCTCTAGAGGCAGGGACTCAGCCAGGACTGCTTTGCTGCCACCGATCTGGTGTAGTGGCTTTTGGCGGCCTGAGGCCCGGGCAGGAGGCTCCCCGCGTGTGTCCCACGACCCATGTGCCTGCGAACATCGGTCACCTGGCAGGAAGCTACGATGCCCAGACCTATGGTTAGCTGTGCAGCGATGTGTACTGTGCGGACCGGTTCCGCACACACTTCAAGTTAGAGGGCTGCTTGAGTGGAAAGGTGAGAGTTTGGGCAGCTGTGCAGACAAAGAAGGCGCCCTTTGGCCAAGGCCTAAATGCTTGTGACACCCGACTGGACATGCCGGGCTGTGAGGGCCCTGCCCATGGCCCCCTTCTCCACTGCCTTTGTTCTGTCACCGCAGAGATGTCCACACCCACTCCCTCAGTTTGGGCAGTGTTCCAACCTCCCTCAGCCCAGCTCCCTCTCCACAGGTTACCATGGAAAACAGATGCTGCATTCTGAGGCCAGGGCGTTCCGATAATGCCAAGGGCAGACATGATGACCTTAAATGATTTCCTCTAATGTCAATATTTGTAAACTTTAGGAGCTAGGAAATGGTCCACTTTACAGAAATATTCAAATTTACTGGCATTTCATATATTCTCTGCTACAACATTCTCCTGATTTTTTCTCTATATTCTTTACTTATGTTTTGGTTTTCTTTAATCAAAGTGTGTATTTTAAATATTGTCAAAGAATATTCTATGGACTTACTACATCACCTGAATTTTATACGTTTTCTGTTGTATTAAGTTCTGCTCATAACTTTATTTATCTTTGTTCTATGCTCTCAGGGTTTATTGTTTTGATCATCTGATGTCAATTAAAACACTTGGTTACTCATTTTAATAAATCTTTTTACTTATAACGATTTGAAATTTTCAAGATTCCAGCTTACCTGTAAGTTTCTAAGGGTCATGTCCTCTACATTGTTGCTGGCCTAAGGCTTAGTTCACCATATAGCAATGTATATATTGACCTATTATCCCCTCGAGTTTCTGTGATTCCCTACATCTCACCTTTCTTTGCAGACAAGCCATTTGAAATACCCTTAACTTATTTCACAGCCAATAAGTCTTTGAAATAATGTGTATTTTTTACAGAAATCTCCTTATATAATTAGGCAGAAAATCTGACCTGCCATCGTTTTCAAAACAGCATAATTTCACTCTTCTCAATGATGAATCTGTTGTATGACACAACCTTTGAGTATTTAGCTTTATCAATGACATGTACACCTAAAAATGTTTTAGAGATCCTACCAGTCTTTGAAAACATCCTCGTTCCTTGTTTCAGTTCCAGTTTTGTGTATACATTCTGCCTTGCACCTAATTATTCCAACATCTGATGGATGGCCTAGGGAATCTAATTCTGGTATTGATTGTTTTTGCTGCTTGTCTCCCCTTGTAGCTGATTTCTTCATTATTGTGTAAATTTAGATCATGATCTCATGATTAGCTAAAGAGCTGACCTTGTAAGAGGCTTTGTGTGAACGCTCGTAAGCTTCAGCAGAAAGTCCACAAAGATTTTTTTGTGTCCCTCCAATGAGTTACCCGCGTGGACACCGTTTTCTACAAGTGTTGGTCCACTACTCCCTCTAGAGGCTGGGACTCAGACACGACTGCTTTGCTTCCCCCGATCTGGGGTAGTGGCTTTGGGAGGCCTGTGGCCTTGGCAGGAGGCTCCACGCATGTGTCCCAAGACCGATCTGCCTGCGAACTTCGGTCACCTGGTAGGAAGCTATGATGCCCAGACCTATGGTTAGCTTAGAAGCAAGGTGTACTGCGCGGACCGGTTCCACACGCACTTCAAGTAAGAGGGCGGCCTGAGAGGAAAGGTGAGAGTTTGGGCAGCTGTGTAGACAAAGAAGGCGCACTTTGGCCTGGGCCTAAATGCCCGTGACACACGACTAGGTCTGCCCGGCTCTGAGGGCCCTGCCGTTTGCCCCCTTCTCCCCTGCCCTTTCTTCAGTCACAGCAGAGATGGCCACTCCCACTCCATCAGTGAGGGCAGTGTTCCCACCTCCCTCAGCCCCGCCCCCTCTCCGCAGGTTACCATGGACTACAGATGCTGCATTCTGAGGCCAGGGCGTTCCGAGAATGCCAAGGGCAGACATGATGACCTTAAATGATTTCCTCTTGTGTCAATTTTGGTAAACATTAGGAGCTAGGAAATGGTCCACTTTACACAAATGTTCAAATTTACTGGCATTTCACATATTCTCTGCTATAACATTGTCCTGATTCTTTCTGTATATTCTTTACTTATGTTTTGGTTTTCCTTAATCAAAGTGTGTCTTTTAAATCTTTTCAAAGAATATTCTTTGGACTTACTACCTCACCTGAATTTTATACGTTTTCTGTGGTATTAAGTTCTGCTCATATCTTTATTTATCTTTTTTTATGTTCTCAGGGTTTATTGTTTTGATCTTCTGATGTCATTTAAAACACTTGGTTATTCATTTTAATAAATATTCTTACTTAAAAAGATTTCAACTTTTCAAGATTTCAGCTTACTTGTAAGTTTCTAAGGGTCAGGTCCTCTACATTGTTGCTGGCCCAAAGCTTAGTTCACCATAGAGCAATGTATATATTGAGCTATTTTCCCCTCGACCTTCTGTGATTCCCTACATCTCACCTTTCTTTGCAGACAAGCCATTTGAAATACACTTAACTTATTTCACAGCCAATAAGTCTTTGAAATAATGTGTATTTTTTAGAGAAATTTTCTTATATAATTAGGCAGAAAATCTGACCTGCCACCATTTTCAAAACAGCATAATTTCAATCTTCTCAATGAGGAATCTGTTGTATGACACAACCTTTGAGTATTTAGCTTTATCAATGACATGTACTTTAAAAATGTTTTAGAGATCCTACCAGTCTTTGAAAACCTCCTTGTTCCTTGTTTCAGTTCCAGTTTTGTGTATACTTTCTGCCTTGCACCTGTTTATTCCAACATCTGATGGATGGCCTAGGGAATCTAATTCTGGTATTGATTGTTTTTGCTGCTTGTCTCCCCTTGTAGCTGATTTCTTCATTATTGTGTAAATTTAGATCATTAGCTCATGTTTATCTAAACAGCTGACCTTGTAAGAGGCTTATGTGTGAACGCTCGTAAGCTTCAGCAGAAAGTCCACAAAGATTTTTTTGTGTCCCTCCAATGATTTACCCGCGCGGACCCCGTTTTCTACAAGTGTTGGTCCACTACTCCCTCTAGAGGCTGGGACTCAGACAGGACTTCTTTGCTTCCCCCGATCTGGAGTAGTGGATTTGGGCGGCCTGTGGCCTGGGCAGGAGGCTCCCCGCGTGTGTCCCACGACCGATCTGCCTGCGAACTTCGGTAACCTGGTAGGAAGCTATGATGCCCAGACCTATGGTTAGCTTTGCAGCGAGGTGTACTGCGCGGACCGGTTCCACACGCACTTCAAGTAAGAGGGCGGCCTGAGTGGAAACGTGAGAGTTTGGGCAGCTGTGCAGACAAAGAAGGCGCACTTTGGCCTGGGCCTAAATGCTTGTGACACACGACTGGGTCTGCCGAGCTCTGAGGGCCCTGCCGTCTGCCCCCTTCTCCCCTGCCCTTTGTTCAGTCACAGAAGAGATGGCCACACCCACTCCCTCAGTGAGGGCCGTTTTCCCACCTCCCTCAGCCCCACCCCTCTCCGCAGGTTACCATGGACTACAGATGCTGCATTCTGAGGCCAGGGCGTTCCGAGAATGCCAAGGGCAGACATGATGACCTTAAATGATTTCCTCTTGTGTCAGTTTTGGTAAACTTTAGGAGCTAGGAAATGGTCCGCTTAAGAGAAATGTTCAAATTTACTGGCATTTCATATATTCTCTGCTATGACATTGTCCTGATTCTTTCTGTATATTCTTTCTTATGTTTTGGTTTTCCGTAATCAAAGTGTGTCTTTTAAATCTTTTCAAAGAATATTCTTTGGACTTACTACCTCACCTGAATTTTATACGTTTTCTGTGGTATTAAGTTCTGCTCATATCTTTATTTATTTTTTTTCTATGTTCTCATGGTTTATTGTTTTGATCTTCTGATGTCAATTAAAACACTTGGTTATTCATTTTAATAAATATTCTTACCTATAAAGATTTCAACTTTTCAAGATTTCAGCTTACTTGTAAGGTTCTAAGGGTCAGGTCCTCTATATTGTGGCTGGCCTAAGGCATAGTTCACAATATAGCAAAGTATATACAGACCTATTTTCCCCTCGACTTTCTGTGATTTCCTACATCTCACCTTTCTTTGCAGACAAGCCATTTGAAATACCCTTAACTTATTTCACAGCCAATAAGTCTTTGAAATAATGTGTATTTTTTAGAGAAATCTTCTTATATATTTAGGCAGAAAATCTGACCTGCCATAGTTTTCAAAACAGCATAATTTCACTCTTCTCAATGATGAATCTGTTGTATTACACAACCTTTGAGTATTTAGCTTTATCAATGACATGTACTTTAAAAATGTTTTAGAGATCCTACCAGTCTTTGAAAACATCCTTGTTCCTTGTTTCAGTTCCAGTTTTATGTATATTTTCTGCCTTGCACCTGATTATTCCAACGTCTGATCGATGGCGTAGGGAATCTAATTCTGGTATTGATTGTTTTTGCTGATTGTTTCCCCCTGTAGCTGATTTCTTCATTATTGTGTTAATTTGATCATGAGCTCATGTTTAGCTCAACAGCTGACCTTGTAAGAGGCTTAGTTGTGAACACTTGTAAGCTTCCTCAGAAAGTCCGCAAAGAGTTATTTGTGTCCCTCCAATGAGTTGCCCGCGAGGACCCCGTTTTCTACAAGTGTTGGTCCACTACTCCCTCTAGAGGCTGGGACTCAGACAGGACAGCTTTGCTGCCCCCGATCTCGGATAGTGGCTTTGGGCGGCCTGTGGCCTGGGCAGGAAGCTCCCCACGTGTGTCCCACGACCCATCTGCCTGCGAACTTCGGTCACCTGGCAGGAAGCTATGATGCCCAGACCTATGGTTAGCTTTGCAGCGAGGTGTACTGCGCGGACCGGGTCCACACGCACTTCCAGTAAGAGGGCGGCCTGAGTGGAAAGGTTAAAGTTTGGGCAGCTGTGCAGACAAAGAAGGCGTCCTTTGTCCTGGGCCTAAATGCTTTTGACACCCCACTGGGCCTGCCGGGCTCTGAGGGCCCTGCCCTGGGCCCACTGTTCCCCTTCCCTTTGTTCAGTCACAGCAGATTTGGCCACACCCACTCCCTCAGTGAGGGCCGTGTTCCAAACTCCCTCAGCCCCGCACCCTCTCCGTAGGTTACCATGGACTACAGATGCTGCATTCTGAGTGCAGGGCATTCCGAGAATGCCAAGGGCAGACATGATGACCTTAAATGATTTCCTCTTGTGTCTGTTTTGGTAAACTTTAGGAGCTAGGAGATGCTCCACTTTACAGAAATGTTCAAATTTACTGGCATTTCATATATTCTCTGCTGTAACATTGTCCAGATTTTTCTGTATATTCTTTACTTATGTTTTGGTTTTCCTTAATCAAAGTGTGTCTTTTAAATCTTGTCAAAGAATATTCTTAGACTTACTACATCACCTGAATTTTATACATTTTCTATTGTATTAAGTTCTCCTCATATCTTTATTTATCTTTTTTCTATGTTCTCAGGTTTATTGTTTTGATCTTCTGATGTCAATTAAAAAGCTTGGTTATTCATTTTAATAAATGTTTTACTTATAAACATTTCAACTTTTCAAGATTTCAGCTTACTTGTAAGTTTCTAAGGGTCAGGTCCTCTACATTGTTGCTGGCCTAAGGCTTAGTTCACCATATAGCAATGTATATATTGACCTATTTTCCCCTCGACTTTCTGTGATTCCCTACATCTCACCTTTCTTTGCAGACAAGCCATTTGAAATTCCCTTAACTTATTTCACAGCCAATAAGTCTTTGAAATTATGTGTATTTTTTAGAGAAATCTTCTTATATATTTAGGCAGAAAATCTGACCTGCCATAGTTTTCAAAACAGCATAATTTCACTCTTCTCAATGATGAATCTGTTGTATTACACAACCTTTGAGTATTTAGCTTTATCAATGACAGGTACTTTAAAAATGTTTTAGAGATCCTACCAGTCTTTGAAAACATCCTTGTTCCTTGTTTCAGTTCCAGTTTTATGTATATTTTCTGCCTTGCACCTGATTATTCCAACGTCTGATCGATGGCCTAGGGAATCTAATTCTGGTATTGATTGTTTTTGCAGACTGTTTCCAACTGTAGCTGATTTCTTCATTATTGTGTAAAGTTAGATCATGAGCTCATGTTTAGCTAAACAGCTGACCTTGTAAGAGGCTTAGGTGTGAACGCTCGTAAGCTTCAGCAGAAAGTCCACAAAGATTTTCTTGTGTCCCTCCAATGAGTTACCCGCGCGGACCCCGTTTTCTACAAGTGTTGGTCCACTACTCCCTCTAGGGGCTGGGACTCAGACAGGACTGCTTTGCTTCCCCCGATCTGGAGTAGTGGATTTGGGCGGCCTGTGGCCTGGGCAGGAGGCTCCCCGCGTGTGTCCCACGACCGATCTGCCTGCGAACTTCGGTCACCAGGTAGGAAGCTATGATGCCCAGACCTATGTTTAGCTTTGCAGCGAGGTGTACTGCGCGGACCGGTTCCACACGCACTTCAAGTTAGAGGGCGGCCTGAGTGGAAAGGTGAGAGTTTGGGCAGCTTTGAAGACAAAGAAGGCGCACTTTGGCCTGGGCCTAAATGCTTGTGACACACGACTGGGTCTGCCGGGCTCTGAGGGCCCTGCCGTTTGCCCCCTTCTCCCCTGCCCTTTGTTCAGTCACAGCAGAGATGGCCACACCCACTCCCTCAGTGAGGGCCGTGTTCCCACCTCCCTCAGCCCCGCCCCCTCTCCGCAGGTTACCTTGGACTACAGATGCTGCATTCTGAGGCCAGGGCGTTCTGAGAATGCCAAGGGCAGACATGATGACCTTAAATGATTTCCTCTTGTGTCAATTTTGGTAAACTTTAGGAACTAGGAAATGGTCCACTTTACACAAATATTCAAATTTACTGGCATTTCATATATTCTGTGCTATAACATTGTCCTGATTCTTTCTGTATATTCTTTACTTATGTTTTGGTTTTCCTTAATCAAAGTGTGTCTTTTAAATCTTTTCAAAGAATATTCTTTGGACTTACTACCTCACCTGAATTTTATACGGTTTCTGTGGTATTAAGTTCTGCTCATATCTTTATTTATCTTTTTTCTATGTTCTCAGGGTTTATTGTTTTGATCTTCTGATGTCATTTTAAACACTTGGTTATTCATTTTAATAAATATTCTTACTTATAAAGATTTCAACTTTTCAAGATTTCAGCTTACTTGTAAGTTTCTAAGGGTCAGGTCCTCTATATTGTGGCTGGCCTAAGGCTTAGTTCACAATATAGCAAAGTATATACTGACCTATTTTCCCCTCGACTTTCTGTGATTTCCGACATCTCACCTTTCTTTTTAGACAAGCCATTTGAAATACGCTTAACTTATTTCACAGCCAATAAGTCTTTGAAATAATGTGTATTTTTTAGAGAAATCTTCTTATATATTTAGGCAGAAAATCTGACCTGCCATAGTTTTCAAAACAGCATAATTTCACTCTTCTCAATGATGAATCTGTTGTATTACACAACCTTTGAGTATTTAGCTTTATCAATGACAGGTACTTTAAAAATGTTTTAGAGATCCTACCAGTCTTTGAAAACATCCTTGTTCCTTGTTTCAGTTCCAGTTTTATGTATATTTTCTGCCTTGCAACTGATTATTTTAACGTCTGATCGATGGCGTAGGGAATCTAATTCTGGTATTGATTGTTTTTGCTGATTGTTACCCGCTGTAGCTGATTTCTTCATTATTGTGTAAATTTAGATGATGAGCTCATGTTTAGCTCAACAGCTGACCTTGTAAGAGGCTTAGTTGTGAACACTTGTAAGCTTCCTCAGAAAGTCCGCAAAGATTTATTTGTGTCCCTCCAATGAGTTGCCCGCGAGGACCCCGTTTTCTACAAGTGTTGGTCCACTACTCCCTCTAGAGGCTGGGACTCAGACAGGACTGCTTTGCTGCCCCCGATCTGGGATAGTGGCTTAAGGCGGCCTGTGGCCTGGGCAGGAAGCACCCCACGTGTGTCCCACGACCCATCTGCCTGCGAACTTCGGTCACCAGGCAGGAAGCTATGATGCCCAGACCTATGGTTAGCTTTGCAGCGAGGTGTACTGCGCGGACCGGGTCCTCACGCACTTCAAGTAAGAGGGCGGCCTGAGTGGAAAGGTTAAAGTTTGGGCAGCTGTGCAGACAAAGAAGGCGTCCTTTTTCCTGCGCCTAAATGCTTGTGACACCCCACTGGCCCTGCCGGGCTGTGAGGGCCCTGCCCTGGGCCCACTGTTCCCCTTCCATTTGTTCAGTTACAGCAGAGTTGGCCACACACACTCCCTCAGTGAGGGCCGTGTTCCAAACTCCCTCAGCCACGCCCCCTCTCCTCAGGTTACCATGGACTACACATTCTGCATTCTGAGTGCAGGGCATTCCGAGAATGCCAAGGGCAGACATGATGACCTTAAATGATTTCCTCTTGTGTCAGTTTTGGTAAACTTTAGGAGCTAGGAAATGGTCCACTTTACAGAAATGTTCAAATTTACTGGCATTTCATATATTCTCTGCTATAACATTGTCCTGATTCTTTCTGTATATTCTTTACTTATATTTTGGTTTTCCTTAATCAAAGTGTGTCTTTTAAATCTTTTCAAAGAATATTCTTTGGAATTACTACCTCACCTGAATTTTATACGTTTCCTGTGGTATTAAGTTCTGCTCATATCTTTATTTATCTTTTTTCTATGATCTCTGGGTTTATTGTTTTGATCTTCTGATGTCAATTAAAACACTTGGTTATTCATTTAAATAAATATTCTTACTTATAAAGATTTCAACTTTTCAAGATTTTAGCTTACTTGTAAGTTTCTAAGGGTCATGTCCTCTATATGGTGGCTGGCCTAAGGCTTAGTTCACAATATAGCAAAGTATATACAGACCTATTTTCCCCTCGACTTTCTGTGATTTCCTACATCTCACCTTTCTTTGCAGACAAGCCATTTGAAATACCCTTAACTTATTTCACAGACAATAAGTCTTTGAAATAATGTGTATTTTTAGAGAAATCTTCTTATATATTTAGGCAGAAAATCTGACCTGCCATAGTTTTCAAAACAGCATAATTTCACTCTTCTCAATGATGAATCTGTTGTATTACACAACCTTTGAGTATTTAGCTTTATCAATGACAGGTACTTTAAAAATGTTTTAGAGATCCTACCAGTCTTTGAAAACATCCTTGTTCCTTGTTTCAGTTCCAGTTTTATGTATATTTTCTGCCTTGCAACTGATTATTTTAACGTCTGATCGATGGCGTAGGGAATCTAATTCTGGTATTGATTGTTTTTGCTGATTGCTTCCCCCTGTAGCTGATTTCTTCATTATTGTGTAAATTTAGATCATGAGCTCATGTTTAGCTCAACAGCTGACCTTGTAAGAGGCTTAGTTGTGAACACTTGTAAGCTTCCTCAGAAAGTCCGCAAAGATTTATTTGTGTCCCTCCAATGAGTTGCCCGCGAGGACCCCGTTTTCTACAAGTGTTGGTCCACTACTCCCTCTAGAGGCTGGGACTCAGACAGGACTGCTTTGCTGCCCCCGATCTGGGATAGTGGCTTAAGGCGGCCTGTGGCCTGGGCAGGAAGCACCCCACGTGTGTCCCACGACCCATCTGCCTGCGAACTGCGGTCACCTGGCAGGAAGCTATGATGCCCAGACCTATGGTTAGCTTTGCAGTGAGGTGTACTGCGCGGACCGGGTCCACACGCACTTCAAGTAAGAGGGCGGCCTGAGTGGAAAGGTTAAAGTTTGGGCAGCTGTGCAGACAAAGAAGGCGTCCTTTTTCCTGCGCCTAAATGCTTGTGACACCCCACTGGGCCTGCCGGGCTCGGAGGGCCCTGCCCTGGGCCCACTGTTCCCCTTCCATTTGTTCAGTTACACCAGAATTGGCCACACCCACTCCCTCACTGAGGGCCGTGTACCAAACTCCCTCAGCCCCGCCCCCTCTCCTCAGGTTACCATGGACTACAGATGCTGCATTCTGCGTGCAGGGCATTCCGAGAATGCCAAGGGCAGACATGATGACCTTAAATGATTTCCTCTTGTGTCAGTTTTGGTAAACTTTAGGAGCTAGGAAATGGTCCACTTTACAGAAATGTTCAAATTTACTGGCATTTCATATATTCTCTGCTATAACATTGTCCTGATTCTTTCTGTATATTCTTTACTTATGTTTTGGTTGTCCTTAATCAAAGTGTGTCTTTTAAATCTTTTCAAAGAATATTCTTTGGACTTACTACCTCACCTGAATTTTATACGTTTCCTGTGGTATTAAGTTCTGCTCATATCTTTATTTATCTTTTTTCTATGTTCTCTGGGTTTATTGTTTTGATCTTCTGATGTCAATTAAAACACTTGGTTATTCATTTAAATAAATATTCTTACTTATAAAGATTTCAACTTTTCAAGATTTCAGCTTACTTGTAATGTTCTAAGGGACAGGTCCTCTATATTGTGGCTGGCCTAAGGCTTAGTTCACAATATAGCAAAGTATATACTGACCTATTTTCCCCTCGACTTTCTGTGATTTCCTACATCTCACCTTTCTTTGCAGACAAGCCATTTGAAATACCCTTAACTTATTTCACAGCCAATAAGTCTTTGAAATTATGTGTATTTTTTAGAGAAACCTTCTTATATAATGAGGCAGAAAATCTGACCTGCCATCATTTTCAAAACAGCATAATTTCACTCTTCTCAATGATGAATCTGTTGTATGACACAACCTTTGAGTATTTAGCTTTATCAATGACATGTACACCTAAAAATGTTTTAGAGATCCTACCAGTCTTTGAAAACATCCTCGTTCCTTGTTTCAGTTCCAGTTTTGTGTATACATTCTGCCTTGCACCTGATTATTCCAACATCTGATGGATGGCCTAGGGAATCTAATTCTGGTATTGATTGTTTTTGCTGCTTGTCTCCCCTTGTAGCTGATTTCTTCATTATTGTGTAAATTTAGATCATGAGCTCATGTTTAGCTAAACAGCTGACCTTGTAAGAGGCTTGGTGTCAACGCTCGTAAGCTTCAGCAGAAAGTCCACAAAGATTTTTTTGTGTCCCTCGAATGAGTTACCCGCGCGGACCCCGTTTTCTACAAGTGTTGGTCCACTACTCCCTCTAGAGGCTGGGACTCAGACAGGACTGCTTTGCTTCCCCCGATCTGGGGTAGTGGCTTTGGGCGGCCTGTGGCCTGGTCAGGAGGCTCCACGCGTGTGTCCCACGACCGATCTGCCTGCGAACTTCGGTCACCTGGTAGGAAGCTATGATGCCCAGACCTATGGTTAGCTTTGCAGCAATGTGTACTGCGCGGACCGGTTCCACACGCACTTCAAGTAAGAGGGCGGCCTGAGTGGAAAGGTGAGAGTTTGGGCAGCTGTGCAGACAAAGAAGGCACACTTTGGCCTGGGCCTAAATGCTTGTGACACACGACTAGGTCTGCCGGGCTCTGAGGGCCCTGCCGTTTGCCCCCTTCTCCCCTGCCCTTTGTTCAGTCACAGCAGAGATGGCCACTCCCACTCCATCAGTGAGGGCAGTGTTCCCACCTCCCTCAGCCCCGCCCCCTCTCCGCAGGTTACCATGGACTACAGATGCTGCATTCTGAGGCCAGGGTGTTCCGAGAATGCCAAGGGCAGACATGATGACCTTAAATGATTTCCTCTTGTGTCAATTTTGGTAAACTTTAGGAGCTAGGAAATGGTCCACTTTACACAAATGTTCAAATTTACTGGCATTTCATATATTCTCTGCTATAACATTGTCCTGATTCTTTCTGTATATTCTTTACTTATGTTTTGGTTTTCCTTAATCAAAGTGTGTCTTTTAAATCTTTTCAAAGAATATTCTTTGGACTTACTACCTCACCTGAATTTTATACGTTTTCTGTGGTATTAAGTTCTGCTCATATCTTTATTTATCTTTTTTTTATGTTCTCAGGGTTTATTGTTTTGATCTTCTGATGTCATTTAAAACACTTGGTTTTTCATTTTAATAAATATTCTTACTTATAAAGATTTCAACTTTTCAAGATTTCAGCTTACTTGTAAGTTTCTAAGGGTCAGGTCCTCTACATTGTTGCTGGCCCAAGGCTTAGTTCACCATATAGCAATGTATATATTGACCTATTTTCCCCTCGACTTTCTGTGATTCCCTACATCTCACCTTTCTTTGCAGACAAGCCTTTTGAAATACACTTAACTTATTTCACAGCCAATAAGTCTTTGAAATAATGTGTATTTTTTAGAGAAAACTTCTTATATAATTAGGCAGAAAATCTGACCTTCCATCATTTTCAAAACAGCATAATTTCACTCTTCTCAATGATGAATCTGTTGTATTACACAACCTTTGTGTATTTAGCTTTATCAATGACATGTACTTTAAAAATGTTTTAGAGATCCTACCAGTCTTTGAAAACATCCTTGTTCCTTGTTTCAGTTCCAGTTTTGTGTATACTTTCTGCCTTGCACCTGTTTATTCCAACATCTGATGGATGGCCTAGGGAATCTAATTCTGGTATTGATTGTTTTTGCTGCTTGTCTCCCCTTGTAG
Source organism: Mesoplodon bidens (assembly GCF_964165515.1). Lineage (NCBI taxonomy): Eukaryota > Metazoa > Chordata > Mammalia > Artiodactyla > Ziphiidae > Mesoplodon > Mesoplodon bidens. The sequence goes on along the minus strand of NW_027672626.1, from coordinate 203,260 downwards.
CTGATTTCTTCATTACTGTGTAAATTTAGATCATGAGCTTATGTTTAGCTAAACAGCTGACCTTGTAAGAGGCTTAGGTGTGAACGCTCGTAAGCTTCTGCAGAAAGTCCACAAAGATTTTTTTGTGTCCCTCCAATGAGTTACCCGCGCGGACCCCGTTTTCTACCAGTGTTGGTCCACTACTCCCTCTAGAGGCTGGGACTCAGACAGGACTGCTTTGCTTCCCCCGATCTGGAGTAGTGGATTTGGGCGGCCTGTGGCCTGGGCAGGAGGCTCCCCGCGTGTGTCCCACGACCGATCTGCCTGCGAACTTCGGTCACCTGGTGGGAAGCTATGATGCCCAGACCTATGGTTAGCTTTGCAGCGAGGTGTACTGCGCGGACCGGTTCCACACGCACTTCAAGTAAAAGGGCGGCCTGAGTGGAAAGGTGAGAGTTTGGGCAGCTGTGCAGACAAAGAAGTCGCACTTTGGCCTGGGCCTAAATGCTTGTGACACACGACTGGGTCTGCCGGGCTCTGAGGGCCCTGCCATCTGCCCCCTTCTCCCCTGCCCTTTGTTCAATCACAGCAGAGATGGCCACACCCACTCCCTCAGTGAGGGCCGTGTTCCCACCTCCCTCAGCCCCGCCCCCTCTCCGCAGGTTACCATGGACTACAGATGCTGCATTCTGAGGCCAGGGCGTTCCGAGAATGCCAAGGGCAGACATGATGACCTTAAATGATTTCCTCTTGTGTCAGTTTTGTTAAACTTTAGGAGCTAGGAAATGGTCCACTTTACACAAATGTTCAAATTTACTGGCACTTCATATATTCTCTGCTATGACATTTTCCTGATTCTTTCTGTATATTCTTTACTTATGTTTTGGTTTTCCTTAATCAAAGTGTGTCTTTTAAATCTTTTCAAAGAATATTCTTTGGACTTACTACCTCACCTGAATTTTATACGTTTTCTGTGGTATTAAGTTCGGCTCATATCTTTATTTATTTTTTTTCTATGTTCTCATGGTTTATTGTTTTGATCTTCTGATGTCAATTAAAACACTTGGTTATTCATTTTAATAAATATTCTTACTTATAAAGATTTCAACTTTTCAAGATTTCAGCTTACTTGTAAGTTTCCAAGGGTCAGGTCCTCTATATTGTGGCTGGCCTAAGGCATAGTTCACAATATAGCAAAGTATATACAGACCTATTTTCCCCTCGACTTTCTGTGATTTGCTACATCTCACCTTTCTTTGCAGACAAGCCATTTGAAATACCCTTAACTTATTTCACAGCCAATAAGTCTTTGAAATAATGTGTATTTTTAGAGAAATCTTCTTATATATTTAGGCAGAAAATCTGACCTGCCATAGTTTTCAAAACAGCATAATTTCACTCTTCTCAATGATGAATCTGTTGTATTACACAACCTTTGAGTATTTAGCTTTATCAATGACATGTACTTTAAAAATGTTTTAGAGATCCTACCAGTCTTTGAAAACATCCTTGTTCCTTGTTTCAGTTCCAGTTTTATGTATATTTTCTGCCTTGCACCTGATTATTCCAACGTCTGATCGATGGCCTAGGGAATCTAATTCTGGTATTGATTGTTTTTGCTGATTGTTTCCCCCTGTAGCTGATTTCTTCATTATTGTGTAAAGTTAGATCATGAGCTCATGTTTAGCTCAACAGCTGACCTTGTAAGAGGCTTATTTGTGAACACTTGTAAGCTTCCTCAGAAAGTCCGCAAAGATTTATTTGTGTCCCTCCAATGAGTTGCCCGCGAGGACCCCGTTTTCTACAAGTGTTGGTCCACTACTCCCTCTAGAGGCTGGGACTCAGACAGGACTGCTTTGCTGCCCCCGATCTGGGATAGTGGCTTTGGGCGGCCTGTGGCCTGGGCACGAAGCTCCCCACGTGTGTCCCACGACCCATCTGCCTGCGAACTTCGGTCACCTGGCCGGAAGTTATGATGCCCAGACCTATGGTTAGCTTTGCAGCGAGGTGTACTGCGCGGACCGGGTCCACACGCACTTCAAGTAAGAGGGCGGCCTGAGTGGAAAGGTTAAAGTTTGGGCAGCTGTGCAGACAAAGAAGGCGTCCTTTGTCCTGGGCCTAAATGCTTGTGACACCCCACTGGGCCTGCCGGGCTCTGAGGGCCCTGCCCTGGGCCCACTGTTCCCCTTCCCTTTGTTCAGTCACAGCAGATTTGGCCACACCCACTCCCTCAGTGAGGGCCGTGTTCCAAACTCCCTCAGCCCCGCGCCCTCTCCGCAGGTTACCATGGACTACAGATGCTGCATTCTGAGTGCAGGGCATTCCGAGAATGCCAAGGGCAGACATGATGACCTTAAATGATTTCCTCTTGTGTCAGTTTTGGTAAACTTTAGGAGCTAGGAGATGGTCCACTTTACAGAAATGTTCAAATTTACTGGCATTTCATATATTCTCTGCTATAACATTGTCCTGATTTTTCTGTATATTCTTTACTTATGTTTTGGTTTTCCTTAATCAAAGTGTGTCTTTTAAATCTTGTCAAAGAATATTCTTAGACTTACTACATCACCTGAATTTTATACATTTTCTATTGTATTAAGTTCTCCTCATATCTTTATTTATCTTTTTTCTATGTTCTCAGGTTTATTGTTTTGATCTTCTGATGTCAATTAAAACACTTGGTTATTCATTTTAATAAATGTTTTACTTATAAAGATTTCAACTTTTCAAGATTTCAGCTTACTTGTAGGTTTCTAAGGGTCAGGTCCTCTACATTGTTGCTGGCCTAAGGCTTAGTTCACCATATAGCAATGTATATATTGACCTATTTTCCCCTCGACTTTCTGTGATTTCCTACATCTCACCTTTCTTTGCAGACAAGCCATTTGAAATACCCTTAACTTATTTCACAGCCATTAAGTCTTTGAAATAATGTGTATTTTTTAGAGAAATCTTCTTATATAATTAGGCAGAAAATCTGACCTGCCATCGTTTTCAAAACAGCATAATTTCACTCTTCTCAATGATGAATCTGTTGTATGACACAACCTTTGAGTATTTAGCTTTATCAATGACATGTAATTTAAAAATGTTTTAGAGATCCTACCAGTCTTTGAAAACATCCTTGTTCCTTGTTTCTGTTCCAGTTTTGTGTATACATTCTGCCTTGCACCTGATTATTCCAACATCTGATGGATGGCCTAGGGAATCTAATTCTGGTATTGATTGTTTTTGCTGCTTGTCTCACCTTGTAGCTGATTTCTTCATTATTGTGTAAATTTAGACCATGAGCTCATATTTAGCTAAACAGCTGACCTTGTAAGAGGCTTAGGTGTGAACGCTCGTAAGCTTCAGCAGAAAGTCCACACAGATTTTTTTGTGTCCCTCCAATGAGTTACCGCGCGGTTCCCGTTTTCTACAAGTGTTGGTCCACTACTCCCTCTAGAGGCTGGGACTCAGACAGGACTGCTTTGCTTCCCCCATTCTGGGGTAGGGCTTTGGGCGGCCTGTGGCCTGGGCAGGATGCTCCCCGCGTGTGTCCCACGACCGATCTGCCTGCGAACTTCGGTCACAAGGTAGGAAGCTATGATGCCCAGACCTATGGTTAGCTGTTCAGCGAGGTGTAATGCGTGTACAGGGTCCACACGCACTTCAAGTAAGAGGGCGGCCTGAGTGGAAAGGTGAGAGTTTGGGCAGCTGTGCAGACAAAGAAGGCGCACTTTAACCTGGGCCTAAATGCTTGTGAAACCCGACTGGGTCTGCCGTGCTCTGAGGGCCCTGCCGTTTGCCCCTTTCTCCTCTGCCATTTGTTCAGTCACAGGAGAGATGGCCACACCCACTCCCTCAGTGAGGGCCCTGTTCCCACCTCCCTCAGCCCGGCCCCCTCTCTGCAGTTTACCATGGACTACAGATGCTGCATTCTGAGGCCAGGGCGTTCCGAGAATGCCAAGGGAAGACATGATGACCTTAAATGATTTCCTCCTGTGTCAATTTTGGTAAACTTTAGGAGCTAGGAAATGGTCCACTTTACACAAATATTCAAATTTACTGGCATTTCATATATTCTCTGCTATAACATTGTCCTGATTCTTTCTGTATATTCTTTACTTATGTTTTGGTTTTCCTTAATCAAAGTGTGTCTTTTAAATCTTTTCAAAGAATATTCTTTGGACTTACTACCTCACCTGAATTTTATACGTTTTCTGTGGTATTAAGTTCTGCTCATATCTTTATTTATTTTTTTTCTATGTTCTCATGGTTTATTGTTTTGATCTTCTGATGTCAATTAAAACACTTGGTTATTCATTTTAATAAATATTCTTACTTATAAAGATTTCAACTTTTCAAGATTTCAGCTTACTTGTAAGTTTCTAAGGGTCACGTCCTCTATATTGTGGCTGGCCTAAGGCTTAGTTCACAATATAGCAAAGTATATACTGACCTATTTTCCCCTCGACTTTCTGTGATTTCCTACATCTCACCTTTCTTTGCAGACAAGCCATTTGAAATACCCTTAACTTATTTCACAGCCAATAAGTCTTTGAAATAATGTGTATTTTCAAGAGAAATCTTCTTATATATTTAGGCAGAAAATCTGACCTGCCATAGTTTTCAAAACAGTATAATTTCACTCTTCTCAGTGATGAATCTGTGGTATGACACAACCTTTGAGTATTTAGCTTTATAAATGACATGTACTTTAAAAATGTTTTAGAGATCCTACCAGTCTTTGAAAACATCCTTGTTCCTTGTTTCAGTTCCAGTTTTATGTATATTTTCTGCCTTGCACCAGATTATTCCAACGTCTGATCGATGGCCTGGGGAATCTAATTCTGGTATTGATTGTTTTTGCTGATTGTTTCCCCCTGTAGCTGATTTTTTCATTATTGTGTAAAGTTAGATCATGAGCTCATGTTTAGCTCAACAGCTGACCTTGTAAGAGGCTTAGATGTGAACACTTGTAAGCTTCCTCAGAAAGTCCGCAAAATTTATTTGTGTCCCTCCAATGAGTTGCCCGCGAGGACCCCGTTTTCTACAAGTGTTGGTCCACTACTCCCTCTAGAGGCTGGGACTCAGACAGGACTGCTTTGCTGCCCCCGATCTGGGATTGTGGCTTTGGGCGGCCTGTGGCCTGGGCAGGAAGCTCCTCACGTGTGTCCCACGACCCATCTGCCTGCGAACTTCGGTCACCTGGCAGGAAGCTATGATGCCCAGACCTATGGTTAGCTTTGCAGCGAGATGTACTGCGCGGACCGGGTCCACACGCACTTCAAGTAAGAGGGCGGCCTGAGTGGAAAGGTTAAAGTTTGGGCAGCTGTGCAGACAAAGAAGGCGTCCTTTGTCCTGGGCCTAAATGCTAGTGACACCCCACTGGGCCTGCCGGGCTCTGAGGGCCCTGCCCTGGGCCCACTGTTCCCCTTCCCTTTGTTCAGTTACAGCAGAATTGGCCACACCCACTCCCTCAGTGAGGGCCGTGTTCCAAACTCCCTCAGCCCCGCACCCTCTCCGCAGGTTACCATGGACTACAGATGCTGCATTCTGAGTGCAGGGCATTCCGAGAATGCCAAGGGCAGACATGATGACCTTAAATGATTTCCTATTGTGTCAGTTTTGGTAAACTTTAGGAGCTAGGAAATGGTCCACTTTACAGAAATATTCAAATTTACTGGCATTTCATATATTCTCTGCTATAACATTGTCCTGATTCTTTCTGTATATTCTTTAACTATGTTTTGGTTTTCCTTAATCAAAGTGTGTCTTTTAAATCTTGTCAAAGAATATTCTTAGACTTACTACATCACCTGAATTTTATACATTTTCTATTGTATTAAGTTCTCCTCATATCTTTATTTATCTTTTTTCTATGTTCTCAGGTTTATTGTTTTGATCTTCTGATGTCAATTAAAACACTTGGTTATTCATTTTAATAAAAGTTTTTCTTATAAAGATTTCAACTTTTCAAGATTTCAGCTTACTTGTAAGTTTCTAAGGGTCAGGTCCTCTACATTGTTGCTGGCCTAAGGCTTAGTTCACCATATAGCAATGTATATATTGACCTATTTTCCCCTCGACTTTCTGTGATTCTCTACATCTCACCTTTCTTTGCAGACAAGCCATTTGAAATACCCTTAACTTATTTCACAGCCAATAAGTCTTTGAAATAATGTGTATTTTTTAGAGAAATCTTCTTATATAATTAGGCAGAAAATCTGACCTGCCATCGTTTTCAAAACAGCATAATTTCACTCTTCTCAATGATGAATCTTTTGTATGACACAACCTTTGAGTATTTAGCTTTATCAATGACATGTACTTTAAAAATGTTTTAGAGATCCTACCAGTCTTTGAAAACATACTTGTTCCTTGTTTCAGTTCCAGTTTTGTGTATACATTCTGCCTTGCACCTGATTATTCCAACATCTGATGGATGGCCTAGGGAATCTAATTCTGGTATTGCTTGTTTTTGCTGCTTGTCTCCCCTTGTAGCTGATTTCTTCATTATTGTGTAAATTTAGATCATGAGCTCATGTTTAGCTAAACAGCTGACCTTGTAAGAGGCTTAGGTGTGAACGCTCGTAAGCTGCAGCAGAAAGTCCACAAAGATTTTTTTGTGTACTTCCAATGAGTTACCGCGCGGTTCCCGTTTTCTACAAGTGTTGGTCCACTACTCCCTCTAGAGGCTGGGTCTCAGACAGGACTGCTTTGCTTCCCCCATTCTGGGGTAGGGCTTTGGGCGGCCTGTGGCCTGGGCAGGAGGCTCCCCGCCTGTGTCCCACGACCGATCTGCCTGCGAACTTCGGTCACCATGTAGGAAGCTATGATGCCCAGACCTATGGTTAGCTGTTCAGCGAGGTGTAATGCGTGGACAGGGTCCACACGCACTTCAAGTAAGAGGGCGGCCTTAGTGGAAAGGTGAGAGTTTGGGCAGCTGTGCAGACAAAGAAGGCGCACTTTGGTCTGGGCCTAAATGCTTGTGTCACACGACTGGGTCTGCCGGGCTCTGTGGGCCCTGACCTTTGCCCCTTCTCCCCTGCCCTTTGTTCAGTCACAGCAGAGATGGCCACACCCATTCCCTCATTGAGGGCAGTGTTCCCACCTCCCTCAGCCCCGCCCCCTCTCCGCAGGTTACCATGGACTACAGAAGCTGCATTCTGAGGCCAGGGCGTACCGAGAATGCCAAGGGCAGACATGATGACCTTAAATGATTTCCTCTTGTGTCAGTTTTGGTAAACTTTAGGAGCTAGGAAATGGTCCACTTTACACAAATGTTCAAATTTACTGGCATTTCATATATTCTCTGCTATAACATTGTCCTGATTCTTTCTGTATATTCTTTACTTATGTTTTGGTTTTCCTTAATCAAAGTGTGTCTTTTAAATCTTTTCAAAGAATATTCTTTGGACTTACTACCTCACCTGAATTTTATACGTTTTCTGTGGTATTAAGTTCGGCTCATATCTTTATTTATCTTTTTTCTGTGTTCTCAGGGTTTATTGTTTTGAACTTCTGATGTCAATTAAAACACTTGGTTATTCATTTTAATAAATATTCTTACTTATAAAGATTTCAACTTTTCAAGATTTCAGCTTACTTGTAAGTTTCTAAGGGTCAGGTCCTCTATATTGTGGCTGGCCTGAGGCTTAGATCACAATATAGCAAAGTATATACTGACCTATTTTCCCCTCGACTTTCTGTGATTTCCGACTTCTCACCTTTCTTTGCAGACAAGCCATTTGAAATACCCTTAACTTATTTCACAGCCAATAAGTCTTTGAAATTATGTTTATTTTTTAGAAAAATCTTCTTATATATTTAGGCAGAAAATCTGACCTGCCATAGTTTTCAAAACAGCATAATTTCACTCTTCTCAATGATGAATCTGTTGTATTACACATCCATTGAGTATGTAGCTTTATCAATGACATGTACTTTAAAAATGTTTTAGAGATCCTACCAGTCTTTGAAAACATCCTTGTTCCTTGTTTCAGTTCCAGTTTTATGTATATTTTCTGCCTTGCACCTGATTATTCCAACGTCTGATCGATGGCCTAGGGAATCTAATTCTGGTATTGATTGTTTTTGCTGATTGTTTCCCCCTGTAGCTGATTTCTTCATTATTGTGTAAATTTAGATCATGAGCTCATGTTTAGCTCAACAGCTGACCTTGTAAGAGGCTTAGGTGTGAACGCTCGTAAGCCTCAGCAGAAAGTCCACAAAGATTTTTTTGTGTCCCTCCAATGAGTTACCTGCGCGGACCCCGTTTTCTACAAGTGTTGGTCCACTACTCCCTCTAGAGCCTGGGACTCAGACAGGACTGCTTTGCTTCCCCCGATCTGGAGTAGTGGATTTGGGCGGCCTGTGGCCTGGGCAGGAGTCTCCCCACGTGTGTCCCGCGACCAATCTGCCTGCGATCTTCGGTCACCTGGTAGGAAGCTATGATGCCCAGACCTGTGGTTAGCTTTGCAGCGAGGTGTACTGCGCGGACCGGTTCCACACGCACTTCAAGTAAGAGGGCGGCCTGAGTGGAAAGGTGAGATTTTGGGCAGCTGTGCCGACAAAGAAGGCGCACTTTGGCCTGGGCCTAAATGCTTATGACACACGACTGGGCCTGCGGGCTCTGATGGCCCTGCCGTTTGCCCACTTATACCCTGCCCTTTGTTCAGTCACAGCAGAGATGGCCACACCCATTCCCTCAGTGAGGGCCGTGTTCCCACCTCCCTCAGCCCCGCCACCTCTCCGCAGTTTACCATGGACTACAGATGCTGCATTCTGAGTGCAGGGCGTTCCGAGAATGCCAAGGGCAGACATGATGACCTTAAATGATTTCCTCTTGTGTCAGTTTTGGTAAACTTTACGAGCTAGGAAATGGTCCACTTTACACAAATGTTCAAATTTACTGGCATTTCATATATTCTCTGCTATAACATTGTCCTGATTCTTTCTGTATATTCTTTACTTATGTTTTGGTTTTCCTTAATCAAAGTGTGTCTTTTAAATCTTTTCAAAGAATATTCTTTGGACTTACTACCTCACCTGAATTTTATACGTTTTCTGTGGTATTAAGTTCTGCTCATATCTTTATTTATCTTTTTTTTATGTTCTCAGGGTTTATTGTTTTGATCTTCTGATGTCATTTAAAACACTTGGTTTTTCATTTTAATAAATATTCTTACTTATAAAGATTTCAACTTTTCAAGATTTCAGCTTACTTGTAAGTTTCTAAGGGTCAGGTCCTCTACATTGTTGCTGGCCCAAGGCTTAGTTCACCATATAGCAATGTATATATTGACCTATTTTCCCCTCGACTTTCTGTGATTCCCTACATCTCACCTTTCTTTGCAGACAAGCCTTTTGAAATACACTTAACTTATTTCACAGCCAATAAGTCTTTGAAATAATGTGTATTTTTTAGAGAAAACTTCTTATATAATTAGGCATAAAATCTGACCTGCCATAGTTTTCAAAACAGCATAATTTCACACTTCTCAATGATGAATCTGTTGTATTACACATCCATTGAGTATGTAGCTTTATCAATGACATGTACTTTAAAAATGTTTTAGAGATCCTACCAGTCTTTGAAAACATCCTTGTTCCTTGTTTCAGTTCCAGTTTTATGTATATTTTCTGCCTTGCACCTGATTATTCCAACGTCTGATCGATGGCCTAGGGAATCTAATTCTGGTATTGATTGTTTTTGCTGATTGTTTCCCCCTGTAGCTGATTTCTTCATTATTGTGTAAATTTAGATCATGAGCTCATGTTTAGCTCAACAGCTGACCTTGTAAGAGGCTTAGGTGTGAACGCTCGTAAGCTTCAGCAGAAAGTCCACAAAGATTTTTTTGTGTCCCTCCAATGAGTTACCCGCGCGGACCCCGTTTTCTACAAGTGTTGGTCCACTACTCACTCTAGAGGCTGGGACTCAGACAGGACTGCTTTGCTTCTCCCGATCTGGAGTAGTGGATTTGGGCGGCCTGTGGCCTGGGCAGGAGTCTCCCCGCGTGTGTCCCACGACCAATCTGCCTGCGAACTTCGGTCACCTGGTAGGAAGCTATGATGCCCAGACCTGTGGTTAACTTTTCAGCGAGGTGTACTGCGCGGACCGGTTCCACACGCACTTCAAGTAAGAGGGCGGCCTGAGTGGAAAGGTGAGATTTTGGGCAGCTGTGCAGACAAAGAAGGCGCACTTTGGCCTGGGCCTAAATGCTTGTGACACACGACTGGGCCTGCGGGCTCTGAGGGCCCTGCGGTTTGCCCCCTAATAACCTGCCCTTTGTTCAGACACAGCAGAGATGGCCACACACACTCCCTCAGTGAGGGCCGTGTTCCCACCTCCCTCAGCCCCGCCTCATCTCCGCAGTTTACCATGGACTACAGATGCTGCATTCTGAGGCCAGGGCGTTCCGAGAATGCCAAGGGCAGACATGAGGACCTTAAATGATTTCCTCTTGTGTCAGTTTTGGTAAACTTTACGAGCTAGGAAATGGTCCACTTTACACAAATGTTGAAATTTACTGGCATTTCATATATTCTCTGCTATAACATTGTCCTGATTCTTTCTGTATATTCTTAACTTATGTTTTGGTTTTCCTTAATCAAAGTGTGTCTTTTAAATCTTTTCAAAGAATATTCTTTGGACTTACTACCTCACCTGAATTTTATACGTTTTCTGTGGTATTAAGTTCTGCTCATATCTTTATTTATTTTTTTCTATGTTCTCATGGTTTATTGTTTTCATCTTCTGATGTCAATTAAAACACTTGGTTATTCATTTTAATAAATATTCTTACTTATAAAGATTTCAACTTTTCAAGATTTCAGCTTACCTGTAAGGTTCTAAGGGTCACGTCCTCTATATTGTGGCTGGCCTAAGGCTTAGTTCACAATATAGCAAAGTATATACTGACCTATTGTCCCCTCGACTTTCTGTGATTTCCTACATCACACCTTTCTTTGCAGACAAGCCATTTGAAATACCCTTAACTTATTTCACAGCCAATAAGTCTTTGAAATAATGTGTATTTTTTAGAGACATCTTCTTATATATTTAGGCAGAAAATCTGACCTGCCATAGTTTTCAAAACAGCATAATTTCACTCTTCTCAATGATGAATCTGTTGTATTACAAAACCTTTGAGTATTTAGCTTTATCAATGACATGTACTCTAAAAATGTTTTAGAGATCCTACCAGTCTTTGAAAACATCCTTTTTCCTTGTTTCAGTTCCAGTTTTATGTACATTTTCTTCCTTGCACCTGATTATTCCAACGTCTGATCGATGGCCTGGGGAATCTAATTCTGGTATTGATTGTTTTTGCTGATTGTTTCCCCCTGTAGCTGATTTCTTCATTATTGTGTAAAGTTAGATCATGAGCTCATGTTTAGCTCAGCAGCTGACCTTGTAAGAGGCTTAGTTGTGAACACTTGTAAGCTTCCTCAGAAAGTCCGCAAAGATTTATTTGTGTCCCTCCAATGAGTTGCCCCCGAGGACGCCGTTTTCTACAAGTGTTGGTCCACTACTCCCTCTAGAGGCTGGGACTCAGACAGGACTGCTTTGCTGCCCCCGATCTGGGATAGTGGCTTTGGGCGGCCTGTGGCCTGGGCAGGAAGCTCCCCACGTGTGTCCCACGACCCATCTGCCTGCGAACTTCGGTCACCTGGCAGGAAGCTATGATGCCCAGACCTATGGTTAGCTTTGCAGCGTGGTGTACTGCGCGGACCGGGTCCACACGCACTTCAAGTAAGAGAGCGGCCTGAGTGGAAAGGTTAAAGTTTGGGCAGCTGTGCAGACAAAGAAGGCGTCCTTTTTCCTGGGCCTAAATGCTTGTGACACCCCACTGGGCCTGCCGGGCTCTGAGGGCCCTGCCCTGGGCCCACTGTTCCACTTCCCTTTGTTCAGTTACAGCAGAATTGGCCACACCCACTCCCTCAGTGAGGGCCGTGTTCCAAACTCCCTCAGCCGCGCACCCTCTCCACAGGTTACCATGGACTACAGATGCTGCATTCTGAGTGCAGGGCATTCCGAGAATGCCAAGGGCAGACATGATGACCTTAAATGATTTCCTCTTTTGTCAGTTTTGGTAAACTTTAGGAGCTAGTAAATGGTCCACTTTACAGAAATGTTCAAATTTACTGGCATTTCATATATTCTCTGCTATAACATTGTCCTGATTCTTTCTGTATATTCTTTACTTATGTTTTGGTTTTCCTTAATCAAAGTGTGTCTTTTAAATTTTTTCAAAGAATATTCTTAGACTTACTACATCACCTGAATTTTATACATTTTCTATTGTATTAAGTTCTCCTCATATCTTTATTTATCTTTTTTCTATGTTCTCAGGTTTATTGTTTTGATCTTCTGATGTCAATTAAAACACTTGGTTATTCATTTTAATAAATGTTTTACTTATAAAGATTTCAACTTTTCAAGATTTCAGCTTACTTGTAAGTTTCTAAGGGTCAGGTCCTCTACATTGTTGCTGGCCTAAGGCTTAGTTCACCATATAGCAATGTATATATTGACCTATTTTCCCCTCGACTTACTGTGATTCCCTACATCTCACCTTTCTTTGCAGACAAGCCATTTGAAATACCCTTAACTTATTTCACAGCCAATAAGTCTTTGAAATAATGTGTATTTTTAGAGAAATCTTCTTATATAATTAGGCAGAAAATCTGACCTGCCATCGTTTTCAAAACAGCATAATTTCACTCTTCTCGATGATGCATCTGTTGTATGACACAACCTTTGAGTATTTAGCTTTATCAATGACATGTACTTTAAAAATGTTTTAGAGATCCTACCAGTCTTTGAAAACATCCTTGTTCCTTGTTTCAGTTCCAGTTTTGTGTATACATTCTGCCTTGCACCTGATTATTACAACATCTGATGGATGACCTAGGGAATCTAATTCTGGTATTGATTGTTTTTGCTGCTTGTCTCCCCTTGTAGCTGATTACTTCATTATTGTGTAAATTTAGATCATGAGCTCATGTTTAGCTAAACAGCTGACCTTGTAAGAGGCTTAGGTGTGAACGCTCGTAAGCTTCAGCAGAAAGTCCAGAAGGTTTTTTTTTGTGTCCCTCCAATGAGTTACCCGCGCGGACCCCGTTTTCTACAAGTGTTGGTCCACTACTCCCTCTAGAGGCTGGGACTCAGACAGGACTGCTTTGCTTCCCCCATTCTGGGGTAGTGGCTTTGGGTGGCCTGTGTCCTGGGCAGGAGGCTCACCGCGTGTGTCCCACGACCGATCTGCCTGCGAACTTCGGTCACCAGGTAGGAAGCTATGATGCCCAGACCTATGGTTAGCTGTTCAGCGAGGTGTAATGCGTGGACAGGGTCCACACGCACTTCAAGTAAGAGGGCGGCCTGAGTGGAAAGGTGAGAGTTTGGGCAGCTGTGCAGACAAAGAAGGCGCACTTTGGCCTGGGCCTAAATGCTTGTGACACACGACTGGGTCTGCCGGGCTCTGAGGGCCCTGCCGTTTGCCCCCTTCTCCCCTGCCCTTTGTTCAGTCACAGCAGAGATGGCCACACCCACTCCCACAGTGAGGGCAGTGTTCCCACCTCCTTCAGCCCCACCCCCTCTCCGCAGGTTACCATGGACTACAGATGCTGCATTCTGAGCCCAGGGCATTCCGAGAATGCCAAGGGCAGACATGATGACCTTAAATGATTTCTTCTTGTGTCAATTTTGGTAAACTTTTGGAACTAGGAAATGGTCCACTTTACACAAATATTCAAATTTACTGGCATTTCATATATTCTCTGCTATAACATTGTCCTGATTCTTTCTGTATATTCTTTACTTATGTTTTGGTTTTCCTTAATCAAAGTGTGTCTTTTTAATCTTTTCAAAGAATATTCTTTGGACTTACTACCTCACCTGAATTTTATACGTTTTCTGTGGTATTAAGTTCTGCTCATATCTTTATTTATCTTTTTTCTATGTTCTCAGGGTTTATTGTTTTGATCTTCTGATGTCATTTTAAACACTTGGTTATTCATTTTAATAAATATTCTTACTTATAAAGATTTCAACTTTTCAAGATTTCAGCTTACTTGTAAGTTTCTAAGGGTCAGGTCCTCTATATTGTGGCTGGCCTAAGGCTTAGTTCACAATATAGCAAAGTATATACTGACCTATTTTCCCCTTGACTTTCTGTGATTTCCGACATCTCACCTTTCTTTGCAGACAAGCCATTTGAAATACGCTTAACTTATTTCACAGCCAATAAGTCTTTGAAATAATGTGTATTTTTTAGAGAAATCTTCTTATATATTTAGGCAGAAAATCTGACCTGCCATAGTTTTCAAAACAGCATAATTTCACTCTTCTCAATGATGAATCTGTTGTATTACACAACCTTTGAGTATTTAGCTTTATCAATGACATGTACTTTAAAAATGTTTTAGAGATCCTACCAGTCTTTGAAAACATCCTTGTTCCTTGTTTCAGTTCCAGTTTTATGTATATTTTCTGCCTTGCACCTGATTATTCCAACGTCTGATCGATGGCCTAGGGAATCTAATTCTGGTATTGATTGTTTTTGCTGATTGTTTCCCCCTGTAGCTGATTTATTCATTATTGTGTAAATTTAGATCATGAGCTCATGTTTAGCTCAACAGCTGACCATGTAAGAGGCTTAGATATGAACAGTTGTAAGCTTCCTCAGAAAGTCCGCAAAGATTTATTTGTGTCCCTCCAATGAGTTGCCCGCGAGGACCCCGTTTTCTACAAGTGTTGGTCCACTACTCCCTCTAGAGGCTGGGACTCAGACAGGACTGCTTTGCTGCCCCCGATCTGGGATAGTGGCTTTGGGCGGCCTGTGGCCTGGGCAGGAAGCTCCCCACGTGTGTCCCACGACCCATCTGCCTGCGAACTTCGGTCACCTGGCAGGAAGCTATGATGCCCAGACCTATGGTTAGCTTTGCAGCGAGGTGTACTGCGCGGACCGGGTCCACACGCACTTCAAGTAAGAGGGCGGCCTGAGTGGAAAGGTGAGAGTTTGGGCAGCTGTGCAGACAAAGAAGGCGCACTTTGGCCTGGGCCTAAATGCTTGTGACACACGACTGGGTCTGCCGGGCTCTGAGGGCCCTGCCGTTTGCCCCCTTCTCCCCTGCCCTTTGTTCAGTCACAGCAGAGATGGCCACACCCACTCCCACAGTGTGGGCAGTGTTCCCACCTCCTTCAGCCCCGCCCCCTCTCCGCAGGTTACCATGGACTACAGATGCTGCATTCTGAGGCCAGGGCGTTCCGAGAATGCCAAGGACAGACATGATGACCTTAAATGATTTCCTCTTGTGTCAATTTTGGTAAACTTTAGGAGCTAGGAAATGGTCCACTTTACAGAAATGTTCAAATTTACTGGCATTTCATATATTCTCTGCTATAACATTGTCCTGATTCTTTCTGTATATTCTTTACTTATGTTTTGGTTTTCCTTAATCAAAGTGTGTCTTTTAAATCTTTTCAAAGAATATTCTTTGGACTTACTACCTCACCTGTATTTTATACGTTTTCTGTGGTATTAAGTTCTGCTCATATCTTTATTTATCTTTTTTCTATGTTCTCAGGGTTTATTGTTTTCATCTTCTGATGTCATTTAAAACACTTGGTTATTCATTTTAATAAATATTCTTACTTATAAAGATTTCAACTTTTCAAGATTTCAGCTTACTTGTAATTTTCTAAGGGTCAGGTCCTCTATATTGTGGCTGGCATACGGCTTAGTTCACAATATAGCAAAGTATATACTGACCTATTTTCCCCTCGACTTTCTGTGATTTCCGATCTCTCACCTTTCTTTGCAGACAAGCCATTTGAAATACGCTTAACTTATTTCACAGCCAATAAGTCTTTGAAATAATGTGTATTTTTTAGAGAAATCTTCTTATATATTTAGGCATAAAATCTGACCTGCCTTAGTTTTCAAAACAGCATAATTTCACTCTTCTCAATGATGAATCTGTTGTATTACACAACCTTTGAGTATTTAGCTTTATCAATGACATGTACTTTAAAAATGTTTTAGAGATCCTACCAGTCTTAGAAAGCATCCTTGTTCCTTGTTTCAGTTCCAGTTTTATGTATATTTTCTGCCTTGCACCTGATTATTCCAACGTCTGATCGATGGCCTAGGGAATCTAATTCTGGTATTGATTGTTTTTGCTGATTGTTTCCCCCTGTAGCTGATTTCTTCATTATTGTGTAAATTTAGATCATGAGCTCATGTTTAGCTCAACAGCTGACCTTGTAAGAGGCTTAGTTGTGAACACTTGTAAGCTTCCTCAGAAAGTCCGCAAAGATTTATTTGTGTCCCGCCAATGAGTTGCCCGCGAGGACCCCGTTTCCTACAAGTGTTGGTCCACTACTCCCTCTAGAGGCTGGGACTCAGACAGGACTGCTTTGCTGCCCCCGATCTGGGATAGTGGCTTTGGGCGGCCTGTGGCCTGGGCAGGAAGCTCCCCACGTGTGTCCCACGACCCATCTGCCTGCGAACTTCGGTCACCTGGCAGGAAGCTATGATGCACAGACCTATGGTTAGCTTTGCAGCGAGGTGTACTGCGCGGACCGGGTCCACACGCACTTCAAGTAAGAGGGCGGCCTGAGTGGAAAGGTTAAAGTTTTGGCAGCTGTGCAGACAAAGAAGGCGTCCTTTGTCCTGGGCCTAAATGCTTGTGACACCCCACTGGGCCTGCCGGGCTCTGAGGGCCCTGCCCTGTGCCCACTGTTCCCCTTCCCTTTGTTCAGTTACAGCAGAATTGGCCACACCCACTCCCTCACTGAGGGCCGTGTTCCAAACTACCTCAGCTCCGCCCCCTCTCCGCAGGTTTCCATGGACTACAGATGCTGCATTCTGAGTGCAGGGCATACCGAGAATGCCAAGGGCAGACATGATGACCTTAAATGATTTCCTCTTGTGTCAGTTTTGGTAAACTTTAGGAGCTAGCAAATGGTCCACTTTACAGAAATGTTCAAATTTACTGGCATTTCATATATTCTCTGCTATAACATTGTCCTGATTCTTTCTGTATATTCTTTACTTATGTTTTTGTTTTCCTTAATCAAAGTGTGTCTTTTAAATCTTGTCAAAGAATATTCTTTGGACTTACTACATCACCTAAATTTTATACGTTTTCCATTGTATTAAGTTCTGCTCATATCTTTATTTTTCTTTTTTCTATGTTCTCAGGGTTTATTGCTTTGTTCTTCTGATGTCAAATAAAACACTTGGTTACTCATTTTAATAAATCTTTTTACTTATAAAGATTTGAACTTTTTAATATTCCAGCTTACTTGTAAGTTTCTAAGGGTCAGGTCCTCTACATTGTTGCTGGTCTAAGGCTTAGTTCACAATGTAGCAAAGTATATATTGACCTATTTTCCCCTCGAATTTCTGTGATTTCCTACATCTCACCTTTCTTTGCAGACAAGCCATTAGAAATACATTTAACATATTACACAGCCATTAAGTCTTTGAAATAATGTGTATTTTTAGAGAAATCTTCTCATATTATTAGGCAGAAAATGTCACCTGCCATAGTTTTCAAAACAGCATAATTTCACTCTTCTCAATGATGAATCTGTTGTATTACACAACCTTTGAGTATTTAGCTTTAGCAATCACATGTACTTTAAAAATGTTTTAGAGATCCTAGCAGTCTTTGAAAACATCCTTGTTCCTTGTTTCAGTTCCAGTTTCATCTATATTTTCTGCGTTGCACCTGATTATTCCAACGTCTGAGGGATGGCCTAGGGAATCTAATTCTGGTATTGATTGTTTTTGCTGATTGTCTCCCCCTGTAGCTGATTTCTTCATTATTGTGTAAATTTAGATCATAAGCTCATGTTTAGCTAAACATCTGACCTTGTAAGAGGCTTAGGTGTGAACACTCGTAAACTTCATCAGAAAGTCCGCAAAGATTTATTTGTGTCCCTCCAATGAGTTGCCCGCGAGGACTCCCTTTTCTACAAGTGTTGGTCCAATACTCCCTCTAGAGGCACGGCCTCAGACAGGGCTGCTTTGCGCCCCACGAGCAGTGGCAGTGGCATTGGGCTGCCTGTGGCCCGGGCAGGAGCCTCTCCGCGTGTGTCCCAGGGACCCATCTGCCTGCGAACTTCGGTCACCCGGCAGGAAGCTACGATGCCCAGACCTATGGTTGGCTGTGCAGCGAGGTGTACTGCGTGGACAGATTCCACACACACTTCAAGTAAGAAGGCGGCCTGAGTGGAAAGGTGAGAGTTTGGGCAGCTGTGCAGACAAAGAAGGTGCCCTTTGGCCTGGGCCTAAAGGCTTGTGACACCCCACTGGGTCTGACGGGCTCTGAGGGCCCTGCACTGGAACCTCTGCTCCACTGCTGTTTGTTCAGTTACAGCAGAGATGGCCTCACCCACTCCCTCAGTGTGGGCAGTGTTCCAACCTCCCTCAGCCCCGCCCCCACTCCGCAGGTTCCCATTCACTACAGATGCTGCATTCTGAGGCCAGGGCGTTCCGAGAATGCCAAGGGCAGACATGATGACCTTAAAGGATTTCCTCTTGTGTCAGTTTTGGTAAACTTTAGGAGCTAGGAAATGGTTTAGTTTACACAAATGTTCAAATTTCCTGGCATTTCAGATATTCTCTGCTATAACATTGTCCTGATTCTTTCTGTATATTCTTTACTTATGTTTAGGTTTTCCTTAATCAAACAGTGTCTTTCAATTCTTGTCAAAGAATATTCTTTGGACTTACTAGATCACCTGAATTTTATACGTTTTCTGTTGTTTTAAGTTCTGCTCATATCTTTATTTTTCTTTTTTCTATGTTCTCAGGGTTTATGTTTTGATCTTCTGATATCAATTAAAACACTTGGTTACTCATTTTAATAAATCATTTACTTATAAAAATTTGAACTTTTGAAGATTCCAGCTTACTTGTAAGTTTCTAAGGGTCAGGTCCTCTTCATTGTTGCTGGCCTAAAGATTTGTTCACAATATAGTAAAGTGTATATTGACCTATTTACCCCTCGACTTTCTGTGTTTCCCTACATCTCCCCTTTCTTTGCCGACAAGCCATTTGAAATACCCTTAAATTATTTCACAGCTTATAAGTCTTTGAAATAATGTGTATTTTTTACAGATATCTTCTTATATATTTAGCCAGAAAATCTGACCTGCCATAGTTTTCAAAACAGCATAAATTCACTCTTCTCTATGACGAATCTGTTGTATTACACAACCTTTGAGTATTTAGCTTTATCAATGACATGTACTTTAAAAATGTTTTAGAGATCCTACCAGTCTTTGAAAACATCCTTGTTCCTTGTTTCAGTTCCAGTTTTGTGTATATTTTCTGCCTTCCACTTGATTATTCCTACATCTGATGGATGGCCTAGGGAATCTAATTCTGGTATTGATTGTTTTTGCTGATTGTCTCCCCTTGTATCTGATTTCTTCATTACTGTGTAAATTTAGATCATGAGCTCATGTTTAGCTAAACAGGTGTCTTTGTAAGAGGCTTAGGTGTGAACGCTCCTAAGCTTCAGCAGAAAGTCGGCAAAGATTTTTTGTGTCCCTCCAATGAGTTACCCCGAGGACCCCATTTTCTACAAGTGTTGGTCCACTATTCCCTCTAGAGGCAGGGACTCAGACTGGACTGCTTTGCTACCACCGATCTGGGGTACTGGCTTTTGGCGGCCTGTGTCCCGGGCAGGAGGCTCCCCGCGTGTGTCCCACGACCCATCAGTCTGCGAACTTCGGTCAACTGGCAGGAAGCTACGATGCCCAGACCTATGGTCAGCTGTGCATCGAGGTGTAATGTGCGGACCGATTCCACACACACTTCAAGTAAGAGGGCGGCCTGAGTGGAAAGGTGAGAGTTTGGGCAGCTGTGCAGACAAAGAAGGCGCCCTTTGGCCTGGGCCTAAATGCTTGTGACACACGACTTGGCCTGCCGGGCTCTGAGAGCCCTGCCCTTGGCCCCCTTCTCCCCTGCCCTTTGTTCAGTCAGGGCAGAGATGGCCACACCTACTCCCTCAGTGAGGGCAGTGTTCCAACCTCCCTCAGCCCCGCCCCCTCTCCGCAGGTTACCATGGACTACAGATGCTGCATTCTGATGCCAGGGCGTTCAGAGAATGCCAACGGCCGACATGATGACCTTATATGATTTCCTCTTGTGTCAATTTTGGTAAACTTTAGGAGCTAGGAAATGGTCCACTTTACACTAATGTTCAAATTTACTGTCATTTCATATATTCTCTCCTATAACATTGTCCTGATTCTTTCTGTATATTCTTTACTTATGTTTTTGTTTTCCTTAATCAAAGTGTGTCTTTTAAATCTTGTCAAAGAATATTCTTTGGACTTACTACATCACCTGTATTTTATAAGTTTTCCGTTGTATTAAGTTCTGCTCATATCTTTATTTTTCTTTTTTCTATGTTCTCAGGGTTTACTGCTTTGATCTTCTGATGTCATTAAAAACACTTGGTTACTCATTTTAATAAATATTTTTCCTTATAAAGATTTGAACTTTTGAAGATTCCAGCTTACTTGTAAGTTTCTAAGGGTCAGGCCCTCTACATTGTTGCTGGCCTATGGCTTTGTTCACAATATAGTAAAGTGTATATTGACCTATTTTCCCCTCGACTTTCTGTGATTCCCTATATCTCCCCTTTCTTTGCAGACAAGCCATTTGAAATACCCTTAACTTATTTCACCGCCAATAAGTCTTTGAAATAATGTGTATTTTTTACACAAATCTTCTTCTATATTTAGGCAGAAAATCTCACCTGCCATAGTTTTGAAAACAGCATAATTTCACTCTTCTCAATGATGAATCTGTTGTATTACACAACCTTTGAGTATTTAGCTTTATCAATGACATGTACTTTAAAAATGTTTTAGAGATCCTAGCAGTCTTTGAAAACATCCTTGTTCCTTGTTTCAGTTCCAGTTTCATGAATATTTTCTGCCTTGCACCTGATTATTCCAACGTCTTATGGATGGCCAAGGGAATCTAATTCTGGTATTGATTGTTTTTGCTGATTGTCTCCCCCTGTAGCTGATTTCTTCATTATTGTGTAAATTTAGATCATAAGCTCATGTTTAGCTAAACATCTGACCTTGTAAGACGCTTAGGTGTGAACACTCGTAAGCTTCATCAGAAAGTCCGAAATGATTTATTTGTGTCCCTCCAATGAGATGCCCGTGAGGACCCCGTTTTCTACAAGTGTTGGTCCAATACTCCCTCTAGAGGCACGGCCTCAGACAGGGCTGCTTTGCGCCCCACGAGCAGTGGCAGTGGCATTGGGCTGCCTGTGGCCCGGGCAGGAGCCTCTCCGCGTGTGTCCCAGGGACCCATCTGACTGCGAACTTCACTCACCTGGCAGGAAGCTATGATGCCCAGACCTATGGTTGGCTGTGCCGCGAGGTGTACTTCGCGGACAGGTTCCACACACACTTCAAGTAAGAGGGCGGCCTGAGTGGAAAGGTGAGAGTATGGGCAGCTGTGCAGATAAAGAAGGCACACTTTGGCCTGGGCCTAAATGCTTGTGACACATGACTGGGCCTGCCTGGCTCTGAGGGCCCTGCCATTGGCCCCCTTCGCCCCTGCCCTTTGTACAGTCACAGCAGAGATGGCCACATCCACTCCTTCTGTGAGGGCAGGGTTCCAACCTCCCTCAGCCCCGCCCCCACTCCGCAGGTTACCATGGACTACAGATGCTCCATTCTGAGGCCAGGGCGTTCCGAGAATGCCAAGGGCAGACATGATGACCTTAAATGATTTCCTCTTGTGTCAGTTTTGGTAAACTTTAGGAGCTAGCAAATGGTCCACTTTACAGAAATGTTCAAATTTACTGGCATTTCATATATTCTCTGCTATAACATTGTCCTGATTCTTTCTGTATATTCTTTACTTATGTTTTGTTTTCCTTAATCAAAGTGTGTCTTTTAAATCTTGTCAAAGAATATTCTTTGGACTTACTACCTCACCTAAATTTTATACGTTTTCTGTTGTATTAAGTTCTGCTCATATCTGTATTTATCTTTTTCCTATGTTCTCAGGGTTTATTGTTTTGATCTTCTGATGTCAATTAAAACACTTGGTTATTCATTTTAATAAATCTTTTTACTTATAAAGGTTTGAACTTTTTAATATTCCAGCTTACTTGTAAGTTTCTAAGGGTCATGTCCTCTACATTGTTGCTCGCCTAAGGCTTAGTTCACAATATAGCAAAGTATATATTGACCTATTTACCCCTCGAATTTCTGTGATTTCCTACATCTCACCTTTCTTTGCAGACAAGCCATTTAAAATACCCTTAACATATTAAACAGCCATTAAGTCTTTGAAATAAAGTGTATTTTTAGAGAAATCTTCTCATATTATTAGGCAGAAAATCTCACCTGCCATAGTTTTCAAAACAGCATAATTTCACTCTTCTCAATGATGAATCTGTTGTATTACACAGCCTTTGAGTATTTAGCTTTACCAATGCCATGTACTTTAAAAATGTTTAGAGATCCTACCAGTCTTTGAAAACATACTTGTTCCTTGTTTCAGTTCCAGTTTTATGTATATTTTCTGCCTTGCACCTGATTATTCCAACGTCTGATGGATGGCCTAGGGAATCTAACTCTGGTATTGATTGTTTTTGCAGATTGTGTCCCCTTGTAGCTGATTTCTTCATTATTGTGTAAATTTAGATCATGAGCTCACGTTTAGCTAAACAGCTAACCTTGTAAGAGGCTTAGGTGTGAACGCTTGTAAGCTTCAGCAGAAAGTCAGCAAAGATTTATATGTGTCCCTCCAATGAGTTGCCCGCGAGGACCCCGTTTTCTACATGTGTTGGTCCAATACTCCCTCTAAAGGCAGGGGACTCAGACAGGGCTGCTTTGAGGCACCCAATCTGGGGCAGAGGCTGTGGGCGGCCTATGGCCCACGCAGGAGCCTATTCGCGTGTGTCCCAGGGACCCAACTGCCTGTGAACTTCGGTCACCTGACAGGAAACCACGATGCCCAGACCTATGGTTACCTGTGCAGCGAGGTGTACTGCATGGACAGGTTCCACAAACACTTCAAGTAAGAGGGAGGCCTGAGTGGAAAGGTGAGAGTTTGGGCACCTCTACAGACAAAGAATGCGCCCTTTAGCCTGGGCCTAAATGCTTGTGACACCGCACTGGGCCTGCCTGGCTATGAGGGCCCTGCCCTGGGCCCCCTGCTCCCCTGCCCTTTGTTCAGTCACCGCAGAGATGGCCACACCCACTCCCTCAGTGAGGGCAGTGTTCCAAACTCCCTTAGCCCCGCCCCCTCTGCGCAGGTTACCATGCACTACAGATGCTGCATTCTGAGGCCTGGGCATTCCGAGAATGCCAAGGGCAGACATGATGACATTAAATGATTTCCTCTTGTGTCAGTTTTGGTAAACTTTAGGAGCTAGGAAATGGTTCAGTTTACACAAATGTTCAAATTTACTGGCATTTCAGATATTCTCTGCTATAACATTGTCCTGATTCTTTCTGTATATTCTTAACTTATGTTTTTGTTTTCCTTAATCAAAGTGTGTCTTTTAAATCTTGTCAAAGAATATTCTTTGGAATTACTACATCACCTGAATTTTATACGTTTTCCATTGTATTAAGTTCTGCTCATATCTTTATTTTTCTTTTTTCTATGTTCTCAGGGTTTATTGCTTTGATCTTCTGATGTCAATTAAAACACTTGGTTACTCATTTTAATAAATCTTTTTACTTATAAAGATTTGACCTTTTGAAGATTCCAGCTTACTTGTAAGTTTCTAAGGGTCTGGTCTTCTACATTGTTGCTGGCCTAAGGCTTTGTTCACAATATAGTAAAGTGTATATTGACCTATTTTCCCCTCGACTTTCTGTGATTCCCTACATCTCCCCTTTCTTTGCAGACAAGCCATTTGAAATACCCTTAACTTATTTCACAGCTTATAAGTCTTTGAAATAATGTGTATTTTTAGAGAAATCTTCTTATATATTTAGGCAGAAAATCTGATCTGCCATAGGTTTCAAAACAGCATAATTTCAATCTTCTCAATGATGAATCTGTTGTATTACACAACATTTTTTGTGTATATTTTTGTGTATATTTTCTGCCTTGCACCTGATTATTCCAACATCTGATGGATGCCCTAGGGAATCTAAATCTGGTATCGATTGTTTTTGTGATTGTCTCCCCTTTTATTTGATTTCTTCATTATTGTGTAAATTTAGATCATGATCTCATGTTTAGGTAAACATCTGACTTTGTAAGAGGCTTAGGTGTGAACGCTCCTAAGCTTCATCAGAAAGTCCGCAAAGATTTATTTGTGTCCCTCCAATGAGTTACCCCGAGGACCCAGTTTACTACAAGTGTTGGTCTAATACTCCCTCTAGAGGCAGGGACTCAGACAGGACTGCTTGGCTGCCACCGATCTGGGGTAGTGGCATTTGGCGGCCTCTGGCCCGGGCAGGAGGCTCCCCGCGTGTGTCCCACGACACATATGCCTGCGAACTTCGGTCACCTGGTAGGAAGCTACGATTCCCAGACCTATGGTTAGCTGTGCAGCGTGGTGTACTGCGCGGACAGGTTCCACACACACTTCATATAAGAGGGCGGCCTGAGTGGAAAGTTGAGAGTTTGGGCAGCTGTGCAGACAAAGAAGGCGCCATTTGGACTGGGCCTAAAGGCTTGTGACACCCCACTGGGCCTGCCGGGCTCTGAGGGCCCTGCACGGGGACCCCTGCTCCCCTGCTGTTTGTTCAGTTACAGCAGAGATGGCCACACACACTCCCTCAGTGAGGGCAGTGTTCCAACCATCCTCAGCCCCGCCCCCTCTCCGCAGGTTCCCATGCACTACAGATGCTGCATTCTGAGGCCAGGGCGTTCCGAGATTGCCAAGGGCAGACATGATGACCTTAAATGATTTCCTCTTGTGTCAGTTTCGGTAAACTTTGGAGCTAGGAAAAGTTTCAGTTTACACAAATGTTCAAATTTACTGGCATTGCAGATATTCTCTGCTATAACATTGTCCTGATTCTTTCTGTATATTCTTTACTTATGTTTTTGTTTTCCTTAATCAAAATGTGTCTTTTAAATCTTTTCAAATAATATTCTTTGGACTTACTATATCACCTGAATATTATACGTTTTCCGTTGTATTAAGTTCTACTCATATCTTTATTTTTCTTTTTTCTATGTTCTCAGGGTTTATGTTTTGATCTTCTGATATCAATTAAAACACTTGGATACTCATTTTAATAAATCTTTTTAGTTATAAAGATTTGAACTTTTGAAGATACCAGCTTACTTGTAAGTTTCTAAGGGTCAGGTCCTCTACATTGTTGCTGGCCTAAGGCTTTGTTCACAATATAGTAAAGTGTATATTGACCTATTTTCCCCTCGACTTTCTGTGATTCCCTACATCTCCCCTTTCTTTGCAGACAAGCCATTTGAAATACCCTTAACTTATTTCACAGCTTATAAGTCTTTGAAATAATGTGTATTTTTAGAGAAATCTTCTCATATTATTAGGCAGAAAATCTCACCTGCCATAGTTTTCAAAACAGCATAATTTCACTCTTCTGAATGATGAATCTGTTGCATTACACAACCTTTGAGTATTTAGCTTTATCAATGACATGTACTTTAAAAATGTTTTAGAGATCCTACCAGTCTTTGAAAACATCCTTGTTCCTTGTTTCAGTTCCAGTTTTCTGTATATATTCTGCCTTGCACTTGATTATTCCAACATCTGATGGATGGCCTAGGGAATCTAATTCTGGTATAGATTGTTTTTGCTGCTTTTCTCCGCTTGTAGCTCATTTCTTCATTATTGTGTAAATTTAGATCATGAGCTCATTTTGGCTAAACAGCTGACCTTATAAGAGGCTTAGGTGTGAACGCTCGTAAGCTTCTGCAGAAAGTCGGGAAAGATTTATTTGTGTCCCTCCAATGAGTTGCCCGCAGGGACCCGTTTTCTACAAGTGTTGGTCAATACTACCTCTAGAAGGAGGGGATTCAGAGAAGGCTTCTTTGTGGCCCATGATCTGGTGCCGTGGCAGTGGGCGTCCTGTGGCCGGGCAGGAAACTCTCCGCGTGTGTCCCAGGGACCCATCTGCCTGCGAACTTCGGTCACCTGGCAGGAAGCTACGAAGCCCAGACCAATGGTTATCTGTGCAGCGAGGTTTACTGCGTGGACAGGTTCCACACACACTTCAAGTAAGAGGGTGGCCTGAGTGGAAAGGTGAGAGTTTGGGCAGCTGTGCAGACAAAGAAGGCGCACTTTGGCCTGGGCCTAAATGCTTGTGACACCCCACTGGGCCTGCCGGGCTCTGAGGGCCCTGCCCTGGGCCCCCTGTTCCCCTGCTTTTTGTTCAGTCAGAGCAGAGATGGCCACACCCACTCCCTCAGTGAAGTCCGTGTTCCAACCTCCCTCAGCCACGCCCCCTCTCCGCAGGTTACCTTGGACTACAGATGCTGCATTCTGAGACCAGGGCGTTCTGAGTATGCCAAGGGCAGACATGATGACCTTAAATGATTTCCTCTTGTGTCAGTTTTGGTAAACTTTAGGAGCTACGAAATGGTTTAGTTTACACAAATGTTCAAATTTACTGGCATTTCAGATATTCTCTGCTATAACATTGTCCTGATTCTTTCTGTATATTCTTTACTTATGTTTTGGTTTTCCTAAATCAAACTGTGTCTTTCAAATCTTGTCAAAGTTTATTCGTTGGACTTACTAGATCAGCTGAATTTTATACGTTTTCTGTTGTTTTAAGTTCTGCTCATATCTTTATTTTTCTTTTTTCTATGTTCTCAGGGTTTATGTTTTGATCTTCTGATATCAATTAAAACACTTGGTTACTCATTTTAATAAATCTTTTTACTTATAAATATTTGAACTTTTGAAGATTCCAGCTTACTTGTAAGTTTCTAAGGGTAAGGTCCTCTACATTGTTGCTGGCCTAAGGCTTTGTTCATAATATAGTAAAGTGTATATTGACCTATTTTCCCCTCGACTTTCTGTTTTTCCCTACATCTCCCCTTTCTTTGCAGTCAAGCCATTTGAAATACCCTTAGATTATTTCACAGCTTATAAGTCTTTGAAATAATGTGTATTTTTTAGAGATATCTTCTTATATAATTAGCCAGAAAATCTGACCTGCCATAGTTTTCAAAACAGCATAAATTCACTCTTCTCAATGACGAATCTGTTGTATTACTCAACCTTTGAGTATTTAGCTTTATCAATGACATGTACTTTAAAAATGTTTTAGAGATTCTACCAGTCTTTGAAAACATCCTTGTTCCTTGTTTCAGTTCCAGTTTTCTGTATATTTTCTGCCTTGCACTTGATTATTCCAACCTCTGATGTATGGCCTAGGGAATCAAATTCTGGTATTGATTGTTTTTGCTGCTTTTCTCCCCTTCTAGCTGATTTCTTCATTATTGTGTAAATTTAGATCATGAGCTCATGTTTAGCTAAACAGCTGACCTTGTAAGAGGCTTAGGTGTGAACGTTCGTAAGCTTCAGCAGAAACTCGGCAAAGATTTATTTGTGTCCCTCCAATGAGTTCCCCACAAGGACCCCGATTCTACAAGTGTTGGTCCAATACTCCCTGTAGAGGCTTGGACTCAGACAGGACTGCTTTGTTGCTACCGATCTGGGTTAGAGGTTCTTGGCGGCCTATGGTCCGGGCAGGAGGCTCCCCGCGTGTTTCCCACGACCCATCTGCCTGCGAACTTCAGAAACCTGGCAGGAAGCTACGATGCCCACACATATGGTAAGCTGTACAGCGAGGTGTACTGTGCGGACAGGTTCCACACACACTTCAAGTAAGAGGACGGCCTGAGTGGAAAGGTGAGAGATTGGGCAGCTGTGCAGACAAAGAAGGCGCCCTTTGGCCTGGGCCTAAATGCTTGTGACACCCGACTGGGCCTGCCGGGCTCTGAGGGCCCTGCCCTTGTCCCCATTCTCCCCTGCCCATTGTTCAGTCACAGCAGAGATGGCCACACCCACTCCCTCAGTGAGGGCAGTGTTCCAACCTCCCTCAGTCCCGCCCCCTCTCCGCAGGTTACAATGGAATACAGATGCTGCATTCTGAGGCCAGGGCGTTCTGAGAATGCCAAGGGCAGACATGATGACCTTCAATGATTTCCTCTTGTGTCAATTTTGGTAAACTTTAGGAGCTAGGAAATGGTCCACTTTACAGAAATATTAAAATTTACTGGCATTTCATATATTCTCTGCTACAACATTGTCCTGATTCTTTCTGTATATTCTTTACTTATGTTTTGGTTTTCCTTAATCAAAGTGTGTCTTTTAAATCTTTTCAAAGAATATTCTTTGGACTTACTACATCACCTGAATTTTATACGTTTTCTGTTGTATTAAGTTCTGCTCATATCTTTATTTATCTTTTTTCTATGTTCTCAGGGTTTATTGTTTTGATCTTCTGATGTCAAATAAAACCCTTGGTTATTCATTTTAATAAATATTTTTACTTATAAAGATTTGAACTTTTCAAGATTCCAGCTTTCTTGTAGTTCACAATATAGCAAAGTATATATTGACATATTTTCCCCTCTACATTCTGTGATTTCCTACATCTCACCTTTCTTTGCAGAGAAGCCATTTGAAATACCCTTAACTTATTTCACAGCCAATAAGTCTTTGAAATAATATATATTTTTTAGAGAAATCTTCTTATATAATTAGGCAGAAAATATGACCTGCCATAATTTTCAAAACAGCATAATTTCACTCTTCTCAATGATGAATCTGTTGTATTACACAACCTTTGAGTATTTCGCTTTATCAATGTCATGTACTTTATAAATGTTTTAGAGATCCTACCAGTCTTTGAAAACATCCTTGTTCCTTGTTTCCGTCCCAGTTTTATGTATATATTCTGCCTTGCACTTGATTATTCCAACATCTGATGGATGGCCTAGGGAATCTATCTGTGGTATTGATTGTTTTTGCTGCTTTTCTCACCTTGTAGCTGATTTCTTCATTAGTGTGTAAATTTAGATCATGAGCTCATGTTTAGCTAAACAGCTGACCTGGTAAGAGGCTTAGTTGTGAACACTCGTAAGCTTCAGCAGAAAGTCGGCAAAGATTTATTTGTGTCCCTGCAATGTGTTACCCCGAGGACCCCGTTTTCTACAGGTGTTGGTCCAATACTCCCTTTAGAGGCAGGGACTCAGACAGGACAGCTTTGCTGCCACCGATCTGGTGTAGTGGCTCTTGGCGGCCTGTGACCCGGGCAGGAGGCTCCCCGCATGTGTCCCACGACCCATCTGCCTGCGAACTTCGGTCACCTGGCAGGAAGCTACGATGCCGAGACCTATGGTTAGCTGTGCAGTGAGGTGTACTGTGCGGACCGTTTCCACACGCACTTCAAGTAAGAGGGCGGCCTGATTGGAACGGTGAGAGTTTGGGCAGCGGTGCAGACAAAGAAGGCGCCCTTTGACCTAGGTCTAAATGCTTGTGACACCCCACTGGGCCTGCCGTGCTCTGAGGGCCCTGACCTTCGCCCCCTTCTCCCCTGCCCTTTGTTCAGTCACAGCAGAGATGGCCACACCCACTCCCTCAGTGAGGGCAGTGTTCCGACCTCCCTCAGCCCCGCCCCTTCTCCTCAGGTTACCATGTACTACAGATGCTGCATTCTGAGGCCAGGGCGTTCCGAGAATGCCAAGGGCAGACATGATGACCTTAAATGATTTCCTCTAGTGTCAATTTTGGTAAACTTTAGGAGCTAGTAAATGGTGCACTTTACAGAAATATACAAAGTTAATGGCATTTCATACATTCTCTGCTACAACATTCTCCTGATTTTATCTGTATATTCTTTTCTTATGTCTTTGTTTCCTTAATCAAAGTGTGTCTTTTAAATCTTGTCAAAGAATATTCTTTGGACTTACTACATCACCTGAAATTTATACGTTTTCCGTTGTATTAAGATCTGCTCATAACTTTATTTTTCTTTTTTCTATGTTCTCAGGGTTTATTGTTTTGGTCTTCTGATGTCATTTAAAACACTTGGTTATTCATTTTAATAAATGTTTTACTTATAAAGATTTCAACTTTTCAAGATTCCAGCTTACTTGTAAGTTTCTAAGGGTCAGGTCCTCTACATTGATGCTGGCCTAAGGCTTAGTTCACAATATTGCAAAGTATATATTGACCTATTTTCCCCTCGACTTTCTGTGATTTCCTACATATCACATTTCTTTGCAGACAAGCTATTTGAAATACCCTTAACTTATTTAACAGCCAATAAGTCTTTGAAATAATGTGTATTTGTTAGAGAAATCTTTTTATATATTTAGGCAGAAAATCTGACCTGCAATAGTTTTCAAAACAGCATAATTTCACTCTTCTCAATGATGAATCTGTTGTATTACACAACTTTTGAGTATTTGGTTTATCAATGACATGTACTTTAAAAATGTTTTAGAGATCCTACCAGTCTTTGAAAACATCCTTCTTCCTTGTTTCAGTTCCAGTTTTATGTATATTTTCTGCCTTGCACCTGATTATTCCAACGTCTGATGGATGGCCTAGGGAATCTAATTCTGGTATTGATTGTTTTTGCTGATTGTCACCCCCTGTTGCTGATTTCTTCATTATTGTGTAAATTTACATCATGAGCTCATGTTTAGCTAAACATCTGACCTTGTAAGAGGCTAAGGTGTGAACACTCGTAAGCTTCATCAGAAAGTCCGCAAAGATTTATTTGTGTCCCTCCAATGAGTTGCCCGCGAGGACCCCGTTTTCTACAAGTGTTGGTCCAATACTCCCTCTAGAGGCACGGCCTCAGACAGGGCTGCTTTGCGCCCCACGAGCAGTGGCAGTGGCAGTGGGCTGCCTGTGGCCCGGGCAGGAGCCTCTCCGCGTGTGTCCCAGGGACCCATCTGCCTGCGAACTTCAGTCACCTGGCAGGATGCTACGATGCCCAGACCTATGGTTGACTGTGCAGCGAGGTGTAATGCGCGGACAGGTTCCACACACACTTCTAGTAAGAGGGCGGCCAGAGTGGAAAGGTGAGAGTTTGGGCAGCTGTGCATACAAAGAAGGCGTTCTTTGGCCTGGGCCTAAATGCTTGTGACACCCAACTGGGCCTGCCCGGCTCTGAGGGCCCTGCACTGGGACCCCTGCACCCCTACCCTTTGTTCAGTCACAGCAGAGATGGCCACACCCACTCCCTCAGTGAGGGCAGTGTTCCAACCTCCCTCAGCCCCGCCCCCTCTCAGCAGGTTACCATGGACTACAGATGCTGGATTCTGAGGCCAGGGAGTTCCGAGAATGCCAATGGCAGACATGATGACCTTAAATGATTTCCTCTTGTGTCAGTTTTGGTAAACTTTAGGAGCTAGCAAATGGTCCACTTTACAGAAATGTTCAAATTTACTGGCCTTTCATATATTCTCTGCTATAACATTGTCCTGATTCTTTCTGTATATTCTTTACTTATGTTTTGGTTTTCCTTAATCAAAGTGTGTCTTTTAAATCTTGTCAAAGAATATTCTTTGGACTTACTACATCACCTAAATTTTATACGTTTTCCATTGTATTAAGTTCTGCTCATATCTTTATTTTTCTTTTTTCTATGTTCTCAGGGTTTATTGCTTTGATCTTCTGATGTCAATTAAAACACTTGGTTACTCATTTTAATAAATCTTTTTACTTATAAATATTTGAACTTTTTAATATTCCAGCTTACTTGTAAGTTTGTAAGGGTCAGGTCCTCTACATTGTTGCTGGTCTAAGGCTTAGTTCACAATGTAGCAAAGTATATATTGACCTATTTTCCCCTCGAATTTCTGTGATTTCCTACATCTCACCTTTCTTTGCAGACAAGCCATTAGAAATACATTTAACATATTACACAGCCATTAAGTCTTTGAAATAATGTGTATTTTTAGAGAAATCTTCTCATATTATTAGGCAGAAAATGTCACCTGCCATAGTTTTCAAAACAGCATAATTTCACTCTTCTCAATGATGAATCTGTTGTATTACACAACCTTTGAGTATTTAGCTTTAGCAATGACATGTACTTTAAAAATGTTTTCGAGATCCTAGCAGTCTTTGAAAACATCCTTGTTCCTTGTTTCAGTTCCAGTTTCATCTATATTTTCTGCCTTGCACCTGATTATTCCAACGTCTGAGGGATGGCCTAGGGAATCTAATTCTGGTATTGATTGTTTTTGCTGATTGTCTCCCCCTGTAGCTGATTTCTTCATTATTGTGTAAATTTAGATCATAAGCTCATGTTTAGCTAAACATCTGACCTTGTAAGAGGCTTAGGTGTGAACACTCGTAAACTTCATCAGAAAGTCCGCAAAGATTTATTTGTGTCCCTCCAATGAGTTGCCCGCGAGGACTCCGTTTACTACAAGTGTTGGTCCAATACTCCCTCTAGAGGCACGGCCTCAGACAGGGCTGCTTTGCGCCCCACGAGCAGTGGCAGTGGCTGTGGGCGGCCTGTGGCCCGGGCAGGATCCTCTCCGCGAGTGTCCCAGGGACCCATCTGCCTGCGAACTTCGGTCACCTGGCAGGAAGCTACGATGCCCAGACCTATGGTTGGCTGTGCAGCGAGGTGTACTGTGTGGACAGGTTCCACACACACTTCAAGTAAGAAGGCGACCTGAGTGGAAAGGTGAGAGTTTGGGCAGCTGTGCAGACAAAGAAGGTGCCCTTTGGCCTGGGCCTAAAGGCTTGTGATACCCCACTGGGCCTGACGGGCTCTGAGGGCCCTGCACTGGAACCACTGCTCCACTGCTGTTTGTTCAGTTACAGCAGAGATGGCCTCACCCACTCCCTCAGTGTGGGCAGTGTTCCAAACTCCCTCAGCCCCGCCCCCACTCCGCAGGTTCCCATTCACTACAGATGCTGCATTCTGAGGC
This sequence comes from Mesoplodon bidens, assembly GCF_964165515.1. Classification (NCBI taxonomy): domain Eukaryota; kingdom Metazoa; phylum Chordata; class Mammalia; order Artiodactyla; family Ziphiidae; genus Mesoplodon; species Mesoplodon bidens. The sequence goes on along the minus strand of NW_027672626.1, from coordinate 170,372 downwards.
CAGGGCGTTCCGAGAATGCCAAGGGCAGACATGATGACCTTAAATGATTTCCTCTTGTGTCAGTTTTGGTAAACTTTAGGAGCTAGGAAATGGTCCACTTTACACATATGTTCAAATTTACTGGCATTTCAGATATTCTCTGCTATAACATTGTCCTGATTCTTTCTGTATATTCTTTCCTTATGTTTTTGTTTTCCTTAATCAAAGTGTGTCTTTTAAATCTTGTCAATGAATATTCTTTGGACTTACTACATCACCTGAATTTTATACGATTTCCGTTGTATTAAGTTCTGCTCATATCTTTATTTTTCTTTTTTCTATGTTCTCAGGGTTTATTGTTTTGATCTTCTGATGTCAATTAAAACACTTGGTTACTCATTTTAATAAATCTTTTTACTTATAAAGATTTGAACTTTTGAAGATACCAGCTTACTTGTAAGTTTCTAAGGGTCAGGTACTCTACATTGCTGCTGGCCTAAGGCTTTGTTCACAATATAGTAAAGTGTATATTGACCTATTTTCCCCTCGACTTTCTGTGATTCCCTATATCTCCCCTTTCTTTGCAGACAAGCCATTTGAAATACCCTTAACTTATTTCACAGCTTATATGTCTTTGAAATAATGTGTATTTTTAGAGAAATCTTCTCATATTATTAGGCAGAAAATCTCACCTGCCATAGTTTTCAAAAGAGCATAATTTCACTCTTCTCAAGGATGAATCTGTTGCATTATACAACCTTTCAGTATTTGCTTTATCAATGACATGTACTTTAAAAATGTTTTAGAGATCCTACCAGTCTTTGAAAACATCCTTGTTCCTTGTTTCAGTTCCAGATTTGTGTATATTTTCTGCCTTGCACCTGATTATTCCAACATCTGATGGATGACCTAGGGAATCTAATTATGGTATTGATTGTTTTTGCTTATTGTCTCCCCCAGTATTTGATTTCTTCATTATTGTGTAAATTTAGATCATGAGCTCATGTTTAGGTAAACATCTTACTTTGTAAGGGGCTTAGGTGTGAACGCTCCTAAGCTTCATCAGAAAGTCCGCAAAGATTTATTTGTGTCCCTCCAATGAGTTACCCCGATGACCCCGTTTACTACAAGTGTTGGTCCAATACTCTCTCTAGAGGCAGGGACTCAGACAGGACTGCTTTGCTGCCACCGATCTGGGGTAGTGGCTTTTGGCGGCCTGTGGCCCGGGCAGGAGGCTCCCCGCGTGTGTCCCACGACCCATGTGCCTGCGAACTTCGGTCACCTGGCAGGAAGCTACGATGCCCAGACCTATGGTTAGCTGTGCAGCGAGGTGTACTTTGCGGACCGGTTCCACACACACTTCAAGTTAGAGGGCTGCTTGAGTGGAAAGGTGAGAGTTTGGGCAGCTGTGCAGACAAAGAAGGTGCCCTTTGGCCTAGGCCTAAATGCTTGTGACATCCGACTGTGCGTGCCGGGCTGTGAGGGCCCTGCCCTTGGCCCCCTTCTCCACTGCCTTTGTTCTGTCACCGCAGAGATGTCCACACCCACTCCCTCAGTGTGGGCAGTGTTCCAACCTCCCTCAGCCCCGCTCCCTCTCCACAGGTTACCATGGAAAACAGATGCTGCATTCTGAGGCCAGGGCGTTCCGAGAATGCCAAGGGCAGACATGATGACCTTAAATGATTTCCCCTAATGTCAATTTTTGTAAACTTTAGGAGCTAGGAAATGGTCCACTTTACAGAAATATTCAAATTTACTGGCATTTCATATATTCTCTGCTACAACATTCTCCTGATTTTTTCTGTATATTCTTTACTTATGTTTTGGTTTTCTTTAATCAAAGTGTGTATTTTAAATATTGTCAAAGAATATTCTATGGACTTACTACATCACCTGAATTTTATACGTTTTCTGTTGTATTAAGTTCTGCTCATAACTTTATTTATCTTTGTTCTATGCTCTCAGGGTTTTATTGTTTTGATCATCTGATGTCAATTAAAACACTTGGTTATTCATTTTAATAAATCTTTTTACTTATAACGATTTGAAATTTTCAAGATTCCAGCTTACCTGTAAGTTTCTAAGGGTCAGGTCCTCTACATTGTTGCTGGCCTAAGGCTTAGTTCACAATATAGCACAGTATACATTGACCTATTTTCCCCTCGACTTTCTGTGATTTCCTACATCTCACCTTTCTTTGCAGACAAGCCATTTGAAATACGCTTAACTTATTTCACAGCCAATAAGTCTTTGAAATAATGTGTATTTTTAGAGAAATCTTCTTATATATTTAGGCAGAAAATCTGACCTGCCATAATTTTCAAAACAGCATAATTTCACTCTTCTCAATGATGAATCTGTTGTATTACACAACCTTTGAGTATTTAGCTTTATCAATGACATGTACTTTAAAAATGTTTTAGAGATCCTACCAGTCTTTGAAAACATCCTTGTTCCTTGTTTCAGTTCCAGATTTGTGTATATTTTCTGCCTTGCACCTGATTATTCCAACATCTGATGGATGACCTAGGGAATCTAATTATGGTATTGATTGTTTTTGCTTATTGTCTCCCCCGGTATTTGATTTCTTCATTATTGTGTAAATTTAGATCATGAGCTCATGTTTAGGTAAACATCTTACTTTGTAAGGGGCTTAGGTGTGAACGCTCCTAAGCTTCATCAGAAAGTCCGCAAAGATTTATTTGTGTCCCTCCAATGAGTTACCCCGATGACCCCGTTTACTACAAGTGTTGGTCCAATACTCTCTCTAGAGGCAGGGACTCAGACAGGACTGCTTTGCTGCCACCGATCTGGGGTAGTGGCTTTTGGCGGCCTGTGGCCCGGGCAGGAGGCTCCCCGCGTGTGTCCCACGACCCATGTGCCTGCGAACTTCGGTCACCTGGCAGGAAGCTACGATGCCCAGACCTATGGTTAGCTGTGCAGCGAGGTGTACTTTGCGGACCGGTTCCACACACACTTCAAGTTAGAGGGCTGCTTGAGTGGAAAGGTGAGAGTTTGGGCAGCTGTGCAGACAAAGAAGGTGCCCTTTGGCCTAGGCCTAAATGCTTGTGACATCCGACTGTGCGTGCCGGGCTGTGAGGGCCCTGCCCTTGGCCCCCTTCTCCACTGCCTTTGTTCTGTCACCGCAGAGATGTCCACACCCACTCCCTCAGTGTGGGCAGTGTTCCAACCTCCCTCAGCCCCGCTCCCTCTCCACAGGTTACCATGGAAAACAGATGCTGCATTCTGAGGCCAGAGCGTTCCGAGAATGCCAAGGGCAGACATGATGACCTTAAATGATTTCCCCTAATGTCAATTTTTGTAAACTTTAGGAGCTAGGAAATGGTCCACTTTACAGAAATATTCAAATTTACTGGCATTTCATATATTCTCTGCTACAACATTCTCCTGATTTTTTCTGTATATTCTTTACTTATGTTTTGGTTTTCTTTAATCAAAGTGTGTATTTTAAATATTGTCAAAGAATATTCTCTGGACTTACTACATCACCTGAATTTTATACGTTTTCTGTTGTATTAAGTTCTGCTCATAACTTTATTTATCTTTGTTCTATGCTCTCAGGGTTTTATTGTTTTGATCATCTGATGTCAATTAAAACACTTGGTTATTCATTTTAATAAATCTTTTTACTTATAACGATTTGAAATTTTCAAGATTCCAGCTTACCTGTAAGTTTCTAAGGGTCAGGTCCTCTACATTGTTGCTGGCCTAAGGCTTAGTTCACAATATAGCACAGTATACATTGACCTATTTTCCCCTCGACTTTCTGTGATTTCCTACATCTCACCTTTCTTTGCAGACAAGCCATTTGAAATACGCTTAACTTATTTCACAGCCAATAAGTCTTTGAAATAATGTGTATTTTTAGAGAAATCTTCTTATATATTTAGGCAGAAAATCTGACCTGCCATAATTTTCAAAACAGCATAATTTCACTCTTCTCAATGATGAATCTGTTGTATTACACAACCTTTGAGTATTTAGCTTTATCAATGACATGTACTTTAAAAATGTTTTAGAGATCCTAACAGTCTTTCATAACATAATTGTTCCTTGTTTCAGTTCCAGTTTCATGTATATTTTCTGCCTTGCACCTGATTATTCCAACGCTTTATGTATGGCATAGGGTATCTAATTCTGGTATTGATTGTTTTTGCTGAATGTCTCCCCCTGTAGCTGATTTCTTCATTATTGTGTAAATTTAGATCATGAGCTCATGTTTAGCTAAACATCTGACCTTGTAAGAGGCTTAGGTTTGAACACTCTTAAGCTTCATCAGAAAGTCGGCAAAGATTTATTTGTGTCCCTCCAATGAGTTACCCGCGAGGACCCCGTTTTCTACAAATGTTGGTCCCATAATCCCTCTAGAGGAACGGCCTCAGACAGGGCTGCTTTGTGCCCCACGATCTGGGGCAGTGGCATTGGGCGGCCTGTGGCCCAGGCAGAAGCCTCTCCGCGTGTGTCCCAGGGTCCCATCTGCCTGTGAACTTCGGTCACCTGGCAGGAAGCTACGATGTCCAGACCTATGGTTAGCTGTGTAGCGAGGTGTACTGCGCGGACAGGTTCCACACACATTTCAAGTAAGAGGGAGGCCCGAGTGGAAAGGTGAGAGTTTGGGCAGCTGTGCATACAAAGAAGGCGCCCTTTGGCCTGGGCCTAAATGCTTGTGACACCCCACTGGGCATGCCGGGCTCTGAGGGCCCAGTACTGGGACTCCTGCTCCCCTGCCCTTTGTTCAGTCACAGCAGCGATGGCCACACCCACTCCCTCAGTGAGGGCAGTGTTCCAACCTCCCTCAGCCCGGCACCCTCTCCCCAGGTTACCATGGACTACAGATGCTGCATTCTGAGTCCATGGCATTCCGTGAATGCCAAGGGCAAACATGATGACCTTAAAGGATTTCCTCTTGTGTCAGTTTTGGTAAACTTTAGGAGCTAGGAAATGGTCCACTTTACACAAATGTTCAAATTTACTGGCATTTCAGATATTCTCTGCTATAACATTGTCCTGATTCTTTCTGTATATTCTTTCCTTATGTTTTTGTTTTCCTTAATCAAAGTGTGTCTTTTAAATCTTGTCAATGAATATTCTTTGGACTTACTACATCACCTGAATTTTATACGATTTCCGTTGTATTAAGTTCTGCTCATATCTTTATTTTTCTTTTTTCTATGTTCTCAGGGTTTATTGTTTTGATCTTCTGATGTCAATTAAAACACTTGGTTACTCATTTTAATAAATCTTTTTACTTATAAAGATTTGAACTTTTGAAGATACCAGCTTACTTGTAAATTTCTAAGGGTCAGGTCCTCTACATTGTTGCTGGCCTAAGGCTTTGTTCACAATATAGTAAAGTGTATATTGACCTATTTTCCCCTCGACTTTCTGTGATTCCCTACATCTCCCCTTTCTTTGCAGACAAGCCATTTGAAATACCCTTAACTTATTTCACAGCTTATATGTCTTTGAAATAATGTGTATTTTTAGAGAAATCTTCTCATATTATTAGGCAGAAAATCTCACCTGCCATAGTTTTCAAAAGAGCATAATTTCACTCTTCTCAAGGATGAATCTGTTGCATTATACAACCTTTGAGTATTTAGCTTTATCAATGACATGTACTTTATAAATGTTTTAGAGATCCTACCAGTCTTTGAAAACATCCTTATTCCTTGTTTCATTTCCAGTTTTGTGTATATTTTCTGCCTTGCACCTGATTATTCCAACATCTGATGGATGGCCTAGGGAATCTAATTCTGGTATTGATTGTTTTTGCTGATTGTCTCCCCCGGTATTTGATTTCTTCATTATTGTGTAAATTTAGATCATGAGCTCATGTTTAGGTAAACATCTGACTTTGTAAGAGGCTTAGGTGTGAACGCTCGTAAGCTTCATCAGAAAGTCCGCAAAGATTTATTTGTGTCCCTCCAATGAGTTACCCCGATGACCCCGTTTACTACAAGTGTTGGTCCAATACTCCCTCTAGAGGCAGGGACTCAGACAGGACTGCTTTGCTGCCACCGATCTGTGGTAGTGGCTTTTGGCGGCCTGTGGCCCGGGCAGGAGGCTCCCCGCGTGTGTCCCACAACCCATGTGCCTGCGAACTTCGGTCACCTGGCAGGAAGCTACGATGCCCAGACCTATGCTTAGCTGTGCAGCGAGGTGTACTGTGCGAACCGGTTCCACACACACTTCCAGTAAGAGGGCGGCTTGAGTGGAAAGGTGAGAGTTGGGGCAGCTGTGCAGACAAAGAAGGCGCCCTTTGGCCTAGGCCTAACTGCTTTTGACACCCGACTGGACATGCCGGGCTGTGAGGGCCCTGCCCTTGGCCCCCTTCTCCCCTGCCTTTGTTCTGTCACCGCAGAGATCGCCACACCCACTCCCTCATTGAGGGCAGTGTTCCAAACTCCCTCAGCCCCGCTCGCTCTCTGCAGGTTATCATGGAGAACAGATGCTGCATTCTGAGGCCAGGGCGTTCCGAGAATGCCAAGGGCAGACATGATGACCTTACATGATTCCCTCTAATGTCAATTTTGGTAAACTTTAGGAGCTAGGAAATGGTCCACTTTACAGAAATATTCAAATTTACTGGCATTTCATATATTCTCTGCTTCAACATTCTCCTGATTTTTTCTGTATATCCTTTACTTATATTTTGGTTTTCTTTAATCAAAGTGTGTATTTTAAATATTGTCAAAGAATATTCTATGGACTTACTACATCACCTGAATTTTATACGTTTTCTGTTGTATTAAGTTCTGCTCATAACTTTATTTATCTTTTTTCTATGTTCTCAGGGTTTATTGTTTTGATCATATGATGTCAATTAAAACACTTGGTTATTCATTTTAATAAATCTTTTTACTTATAAAGATTTGAAATTTTCAAGATTCCCGCTTACCTGTAAGTTTCTTAGGGTCAGTTCCTCTACATTGTTGCTGGCCTAAGGCTTAGTTCACAATATAGCAAAGTATATATTTACCTATTTTCCCCTCGACTTTCTGTGATTTCCTACAATTCACCTTTCTTTGCAGGCAAGCCATTTGAAATACCCTTAACTTATTTCACAGCCAATAAGTCTTTGAAATAATGTGTATTTTTAGAGAAATGTTCTTATATATTTAGGCAGAAAAGCTGACATGCCATAGTTTTCAAAACAGCATAATTTCACTCTTCTCAATGATGAATCTGTTGTATTACACAACCTTTGAGTATTTAGCTTTATCAATGACATGTACTTTAAGAGTGTTTTAGAGATCCTAACAGTCTTTGATAACATCCTTGTTCCTTGTTTCAGTTCCAGTTTCATGTATATTTTCTGCCTTGCACCTGATTATTCCAACGCCTTATGTATGGCATAGGGAATCTAACTCTGGTATTGATTGTTTTTGCTGATTGTCTCCCACTGTAGCTGATTACTTCATTATTGTGTAAATTTAGATCATGAGCTCATGTTTAGCTAAACATCTGACCTTGTAAGAGGCTTAGGTGTGAACACTCTTAAGCTTCATCAGAAAGTCCGCAAAGATTTATTTGTGTCCCTCCAATGAGTTACCCGCGAGGACCCCGTTTTCTACAAATGTTGTTCCAATACTCCCTCTAGAGGCACGGTCTCAGACAGGGCTGCTTTGTGCCACACGATCTGGGGCAGTGGCATTGGGCGGCCTGTGGCACGGGCAGGAACCTCTCCGCGTGTGTCCCAGGGTCCCATCTGCCTGTGAACTTCGGTCACCTGGCAGGAAGCTACGATGCCCAGACCTATGGTTAGCTGTGTAGCGAGGTGTACTGCGCGGACAGGTTCCACACACACTTCAAGTAAGAGGGAGGCCCGAGTGGAAAGGTGAGAGTTTGGGCAGCTGTGCATACAAAGAAGGCGCCCTTTGGCCTGGGCCTAAATGCTTGTGACACCCCACTGGGCATGCCGGGCTCTGAGGGCCCAGTACTGGGACCCCTGCTCCCCTGCCATTTGTTCAGTCACAGCAGAGATGGCCACACCCACTCCCTCAGTGAGGGCAGTGTTCCAACCTCCCTCAGCCCCGCCCCCTCTCCGCAGGTTACCATGGACTACAGATGCTGCATTCTGAGTCCATGTCATTCCGAGAATGCCAAGGGCAGACATGATGACCTTAAAGGATTTCCTCTTGTGTCAGTTTTGGTAAACTTTAGGAGCTAGGAAATGGTCCACTTTACACAAATGTTCAAATTTACTGGCATTTCAGATATTCTCTGCTATAACATTGTCCTGATTCTTTCTGTATATTCTTTCCTTATGTTTTTGTTTTCCTTAATCAAAGTGTGTCTTTTAAATCTTGTCAATGAATATTCTTTGGACTTACTACATCACCTGAATTTTATACGATTTCCGTTGTATTAAGTTCTGCTCATATCTTTATTTTTCTTTTTTCTATGTTCTCAGGGTTTTTTGTTTTGATCTTCTGATGTCAATTAAAACACTTGGTTACTCATTTTAATAAATCTTTTTACTTTTAAAGATTTGAACTTTTGAAGATACCAGCTTACTTGTAAGTTTCTAAGGGTCAGGTCCTCTACATTGTTGCTGGCCTAAGGCTTTGTTCACAATATAGTAAAGTGTATATTGACCTATTTTCCCCTCGACTTTCTGTGATTCCCTACATCTCCCCTTTCTTTGCAGACAAGCCATTTGAAATACCCTTAACTTATTTCACAGCTTATATGTCTTTGAAATAATGTGTATTTTTAGAGAAATCTTCTCATATTATTAGGCAGAAAATCTCACCTGCCATATTTTTCAAAACAGCATAATTTCACTCTTCTCAAGGATGAATCTGTTGCATTATACAACCTTTGAGTATTTAGCTTTATCAATGACAGGTACTTTAAAAATGTTTTAGAGATCCTACCAGTCTTTGAAAACATCCTTGTTCCTTGTTTCAGTTCCAGTTTTGTGTATATTTTCTGCCTTGCACCTGATTATTCCAACATCTGATGGATGGCCTAAGGAATCTAATTATGGTATTGATTGTTTTTGCTGATTGTCTCCCCCGGTATTTGATTTTTCATTATTGTGTAAATTTAGATCATGAGCTCATGTTTAGGTAAACATCTGACTTTGTAAGAGGCTTAGGTGTGAACGCTCGTAAGCTTCATCAGAAAGTCCGCAAAGATTTATTTGTGTCCCTCCAATGAGTTTCCCCGATGACCCCGTTTACTACAAGTGTTGGTCCAATACTCCCTCTAGAGGCAGGGACTCAGCCAGGACTGCTTTGCTGCCACCGATCTGGTGTAGTGGCTTTTGGCGGCCTGAGGCCCGGGCAGGAGGCTCCCCGCGTGTGTCCCACGACCCATGTGCCTGCGAACATCGGTCACCTGGCAGGAAGCTACGATGCCCAGACCTATGGTTAGCTGTGCAGCGATGTGTACTGTGCGGACCGGTTCCGCACACACTTCAAGTTAGAGGGCTGCTTGAGTGGAAAGGTGAGAGTTTGGGCAGCTGTGCAGACAAAGAAGGCGCCCTTTGGCCAAGGCCTAAATGCTTGTGACACCCGACTGGACATGCCGGGCTGTGAGGGCCCTGCCCATGGCCCCCTTCTCCACTGCCTTTGTTCTGTCACCGCAGAGATGTCCACACCCACTCCCTCAGTTTGGGCAGTGTTCCAACCTCCCTCAGCCCAGCTCCCTCTCCACAGGTTACCATGGAAAACAGATGCTGCATTCTGAGGCCAGGGCGTTCCGATAATGCCAAGGGCAGACATGATGACCTTAAATGATTTCCTCTAATGTCAATATTTGTAAACTTTAGGAGCTAGGAAATGGTCCACTTTACAGAAATATTCAAATTTACTGGCATTTCATATATTCTCTGCTACAACATTCTCCTGATTTTTTCTCTATATTCTTTACTTATGTTTTGGTTTTCTTTAATCAAAGTGTGTATTTTAAATATTGTCAAAGAATATTCTATGGACTTACTACATCACCTGAATTTTATACGTTTTCTGTTGTATTAAGTTCTGCTCATAACTTTATTTATCTTTGTTCTATGCTCTCAGGGTTTATTGTTTTGATCATCTGATGTCAATTAAAACACTTGGTTACTCATTTTAATAAATCTTTTTACTTATAACGATTTGAAATTTTCAAGATTCCAGCTTACCTGTAAGTTTCTAAGGGTCATGTCCTCTACATTGTTGCTGGCCTAAGGCTTAGTTCACCATATAGCAATGTATATATTGACCTATTATCCCCTCGAGTTTCTGTGATTCCCTACATCTCACCTTTCTTTGCAGACAAGCCATTTGAAATACCCTTAACTTATTTCACAGCCAATAAGTCTTTGAAATAATGTGTATTTTTTACAGAAATCTCCTTATATAATTAGGCAGAAAATCTGACCTGCCATCGTTTTCAAAACAGCATAATTTCACTCTTCTCAATGATGAATCTGTTGTATGACACAACCTTTGAGTATTTAGCTTTATCAATGACATGTACACCTAAAAATGTTTTAGAGATCCTACCAGTCTTTGAAAACATCCTCGTTCCTTGTTTCAGTTCCAGTTTTGTGTATACATTCTGCCTTGCACCTAATTATTCCAACATCTGATGGATGGCCTAGGGAATCTAATTCTGGTATTGATTGTTTTTGCTGCTTGTCTCCCCTTGTAGCTGATTTCTTCATTATTGTGTAAATTTAGATCATGATCTCATGATTAGCTAAAGAGCTGACCTTGTAAGAGGCTTTGTGTGAACGCTCGTAAGCTTCAGCAGAAAGTCCACAAAGATTTTTTTGTGTCCCTCCAATGAGTTACCCGCGTGGACACCGTTTTCTACAAGTGTTGGTCCACTACTCCCTCTAGAGGCTGGGACTCAGACACGACTGCTTTGCTTCCCCCGATCTGGGGTAGTGGCTTTGGGAGGCCTGTGGCCTTGGCAGGAGGCTCCACGCATGTGTCCCAAGACCGATCTGCCTGCGAACTTCGGTCACCTGGTAGGAAGCTATGATGCCCAGACCTATGGTTAGCTTAGAAGCAAGGTGTACTGCGCGGACCGGTTCCACACGCACTTCAAGTAAGAGGGCGGCCTGAGAGGAAAGGTGAGAGTTTGGGCAGCTGTGTAGACAAAGAAGGCGCACTTTGGCCTGGGCCTAAATGCCCGTGACACACGACTAGGTCTGCCCGGCTCTGAGGGCCCTGCCGTTTGCCCCCTTCTCCCCTGCCCTTTCTTCAGTCACAGCAGAGATGGCCACTCCCACTCCATCAGTGAGGGCAGTGTTCCCACCTCCCTCAGCCCCGCCCCCTCTCCGCAGGTTACCATGGACTACAGATGCTGCATTCTGAGGCCAGGGCGTTCCGAGAATGCCAAGGGCAGACATGATGACCTTAAATGATTTCCTCTTGTGTCAATTTTGGTAAACATTAGGAGCTAGGAAATGGTCCACTTTACACAAATGTTCAAATTTACTGGCATTTCACATATTCTCTGCTATAACATTGTCCTGATTCTTTCTGTATATTCTTTACTTATGTTTTGGTTTTCCTTAATCAAAGTGTGTCTTTTAAATCTTTTCAAAGAATATTCTTTGGACTTACTACCTCACCTGAATTTTATACGTTTTCTGTGGTATTAAGTTCTGCTCATATCTTTATTTATCTTTTTTTATGTTCTCAGGGTTTATTGTTTTGATCTTCTGATGTCATTTAAAACACTTGGTTATTCATTTTAATAAATATTCTTACTTAAAAAGATTTCAACTTTTCAAGATTTCAGCTTACTTGTAAGTTTCTAAGGGTCAGGTCCTCTACATTGTTGCTGGCCCAAAGCTTAGTTCACCATAGAGCAATGTATATATTGAGCTATTTTCCCCTCGACCTTCTGTGATTCCCTACATCTCACCTTTCTTTGCAGACAAGCCATTTGAAATACACTTAACTTATTTCACAGCCAATAAGTCTTTGAAATAATGTGTATTTTTTAGAGAAATTTTCTTATATAATTAGGCAGAAAATCTGACCTGCCACCATTTTCAAAACAGCATAATTTCAATCTTCTCAATGAGGAATCTGTTGTATGACACAACCTTTGAGTATTTAGCTTTATCAATGACATGTACTTTAAAAATGTTTTAGAGATCCTACCAGTCTTTGAAAACCTCCTTGTTCCTTGTTTCAGTTCCAGTTTTGTGTATACTTTCTGCCTTGCACCTGTTTATTCCAACATCTGATGGATGGCCTAGGGAATCTAATTCTGGTATTGATTGTTTTTGCTGCTTGTCTCCCCTTGTAGCTGATTTCTTCATTATTGTGTAAATTTAGATCATTAGCTCATGTTTATCTAAACAGCTGACCTTGTAAGAGGCTTATGTGTGAACGCTCGTAAGCTTCAGCAGAAAGTCCACAAAGATTTTTTTGTGTCCCTCCAATGATTTACCCGCGCGGACCCCGTTTTCTACAAGTGTTGGTCCACTACTCCCTCTAGAGGCTGGGACTCAGACAGGACTTCTTTGCTTCCCCCGATCTGGAGTAGTGGATTTGGGCGGCCTGTGGCCTGGGCAGGAGGCTCCCCGCGTGTGTCCCACGACCGATCTGCCTGCGAACTTCGGTAACCTGGTAGGAAGCTATGATGCCCAGACCTATGGTTAGCTTTGCAGCGAGGTGTACTGCGCGGACCGGTTCCACACGCACTTCAAGTAAGAGGGCGGCCTGAGTGGAAACGTGAGAGTTTGGGCAGCTGTGCAGACAAAGAAGGCGCACTTTGGCCTGGGCCTAAATGCTTGTGACACACGACTGGGTCTGCCGAGCTCTGAGGGCCCTGCCGTCTGCCCCCTTCTCCCCTGCCCTTTGTTCAGTCACAGAAGAGATGGCCACACCCACTCCCTCAGTGAGGGCCGTTTTCCCACCTCCCTCAGCCCCACCCCTCTCCGCAGGTTACCATGGACTACAGATGCTGCATTCTGAGGCCAGGGCGTTCCGAGAATGCCAAGGGCAGACATGATGACCTTAAATGATTTCCTCTTGTGTCAGTTTTGGTAAACTTTAGGAGCTAGGAAATGGTCCGCTTAAGAGAAATGTTCAAATTTACTGGCATTTCATATATTCTCTGCTATGACATTGTCCTGATTCTTTCTGTATATTCTTTCTTATGTTTTGGTTTTCCGTAATCAAAGTGTGTCTTTTAAATCTTTTCAAAGAATATTCTTTGGACTTACTACCTCACCTGAATTTTATACGTTTTCTGTGGTATTAAGTTCTGCTCATATCTTTATTTATTTTTTTTCTATGTTCTCATGGTTTATTGTTTTGATCTTCTGATGTCAATTAAAACACTTGGTTATTCATTTTAATAAATATTCTTACCTATAAAGATTTCAACTTTTCAAGATTTCAGCTTACTTGTAAGGTTCTAAGGGTCAGGTCCTCTATATTGTGGCTGGCCTAAGGCATAGTTCACAATATAGCAAAGTATATACAGACCTATTTTCCCCTCGACTTTCTGTGATTTCCTACATCTCACCTTTCTTTGCAGACAAGCCATTTGAAATACCCTTAACTTATTTCACAGCCAATAAGTCTTTGAAATAATGTGTATTTTTTAGAGAAATCTTCTTATATATTTAGGCAGAAAATCTGACCTGCCATAGTTTTCAAAACAGCATAATTTCACTCTTCTCAATGATGAATCTGTTGTATTACACAACCTTTGAGTATTTAGCTTTATCAATGACATGTACTTTAAAAATGTTTTAGAGATCCTACCAGTCTTTGAAAACATCCTTGTTCCTTGTTTCAGTTCCAGTTTTATGTATATTTTCTGCCTTGCACCTGATTATTCCAACGTCTGATCGATGGCGTAGGGAATCTAATTCTGGTATTGATTGTTTTTGCTGATTGTTTCCCCCTGTAGCTGATTTCTTCATTATTGTGTTAATTTGATCATGAGCTCATGTTTAGCTCAACAGCTGACCTTGTAAGAGGCTTAGTTGTGAACACTTGTAAGCTTCCTCAGAAAGTCCGCAAAGAGTTATTTGTGTCCCTCCAATGAGTTGCCCGCGAGGACCCCGTTTTCTACAAGTGTTGGTCCACTACTCCCTCTAGAGGCTGGGACTCAGACAGGACAGCTTTGCTGCCCCCGATCTCGGATAGTGGCTTTGGGCGGCCTGTGGCCTGGGCAGGAAGCTCCCCACGTGTGTCCCACGACCCATCTGCCTGCGAACTTCGGTCACCTGGCAGGAAGCTATGATGCCCAGACCTATGGTTAGCTTTGCAGCGAGGTGTACTGCGCGGACCGGGTCCACACGCACTTCCAGTAAGAGGGCGGCCTGAGTGGAAAGGTTAAAGTTTGGGCAGCTGTGCAGACAAAGAAGGCGTCCTTTGTCCTGGGCCTAAATGCTTTTGACACCCCACTGGGCCTGCCGGGCTCTGAGGGCCCTGCCCTGGGCCCACTGTTCCCCTTCCCTTTGTTCAGTCACAGCAGATTTGGCCACACCCACTCCCTCAGTGAGGGCCGTGTTCCAAACTCCCTCAGCCCCGCACCCTCTCCGTAGGTTACCATGGACTACAGATGCTGCATTCTGAGTGCAGGGCATTCCGAGAATGCCAAGGGCAGACATGATGACCTTAAATGATTTCCTCTTGTGTCTGTTTTGGTAAACTTTAGGAGCTAGGAGATGCTCCACTTTACAGAAATGTTCAAATTTACTGGCATTTCATATATTCTCTGCTGTAACATTGTCCAGATTTTTCTGTATATTCTTTACTTATGTTTTGGTTTTCCTTAATCAAAGTGTGTCTTTTAAATCTTGTCAAAGAATATTCTTAGACTTACTACATCACCTGAATTTTATACATTTTCTATTGTATTAAGTTCTCCTCATATCTTTATTTATCTTTTTTCTATGTTCTCAGGTTTATTGTTTTGATCTTCTGATGTCAATTAAAAAGCTTGGTTATTCATTTTAATAAATGTTTTACTTATAAACATTTCAACTTTTCAAGATTTCAGCTTACTTGTAAGTTTCTAAGGGTCAGGTCCTCTACATTGTTGCTGGCCTAAGGCTTAGTTCACCATATAGCAATGTATATATTGACCTATTTTCCCCTCGACTTTCTGTGATTCCCTACATCTCACCTTTCTTTGCAGACAAGCCATTTGAAATTCCCTTAACTTATTTCACAGCCAATAAGTCTTTGAAATTATGTGTATTTTTTAGAGAAATCTTCTTATATATTTAGGCAGAAAATCTGACCTGCCATAGTTTTCAAAACAGCATAATTTCACTCTTCTCAATGATGAATCTGTTGTATTACACAACCTTTGAGTATTTAGCTTTATCAATGACAGGTACTTTAAAAATGTTTTAGAGATCCTACCAGTCTTTGAAAACATCCTTGTTCCTTGTTTCAGTTCCAGTTTTATGTATATTTTCTGCCTTGCACCTGATTATTCCAACGTCTGATCGATGGCCTAGGGAATCTAATTCTGGTATTGATTGTTTTTGCAGACTGTTTCCAACTGTAGCTGATTTCTTCATTATTGTGTAAAGTTAGATCATGAGCTCATGTTTAGCTAAACAGCTGACCTTGTAAGAGGCTTAGGTGTGAACGCTCGTAAGCTTCAGCAGAAAGTCCACAAAGATTTTCTTGTGTCCCTCCAATGAGTTACCCGCGCGGACCCCGTTTTCTACAAGTGTTGGTCCACTACTCCCTCTAGGGGCTGGGACTCAGACAGGACTGCTTTGCTTCCCCCGATCTGGAGTAGTGGATTTGGGCGGCCTGTGGCCTGGGCAGGAGGCTCCCCGCGTGTGTCCCACGACCGATCTGCCTGCGAACTTCGGTCACCAGGTAGGAAGCTATGATGCCCAGACCTATGTTTGGCTTTGCAGCGAGGTGTACTGCGCGGACCGGTTCCACACGCACTTCAAGTTAGAGGGCGGCCTGAGTGGAAAGGTGAGAGTTTGGGCAGCTTTGAAGACAAAGAAGGCGCACTTTGGCCTGGGCCTAAATGCTTGTGACACACGACTGGGTCTGCCGGGCTCTGAGGGCCCTGCCGTTTGCCCCCTTCTCCCCTGCCCTTTGTTCAGTCACAGCAGAGATGGCCACACCCACTCCCTCAGTGAGGGCCGTGTTCCCACCTCCCTCAGCCCCGCCCCCTCTCCGCAGGTTACCTTGGACTACAGATGCTGCATTCTGAGGCCAGGGCGTTCTGAGAATGCCAAGGGCAGACATGATGACCTTAAATGATTTCCTCTTGTGTCAATTTTGGTAAACTTTAGGAACTAGGAAATGGTCCACTTTACACAAATATTCAAATTTACTGGCATTTCATATATTCTGTGCTATAACATTGTCCTGATTCTTTCTGTATATTCTTTACTTATGTTTTGGTTTTCCTTAATCAAAGTGTGTCTTTTAAATCTTTTCAAAGAATATTCTTTGGACTTACTACCTCACCTGAATTTTATACGGTTTCTGTGGTATTAAGTTCTGCTCATATCTTTATTTATCTTTTTTCTATGTTCTCAGGGTTTATTGTTTTGATCTTCTGATGTCATTTTAAACACTTGGTTATTCATTTTAATAAATATTCTTACTTATAAAGATTTCAACTTTTCAAGATTTCAGCTTACTTGTAAGTTTCTAAGGGTCAGGTCCTCTATATTGTGGCTGGCCTAAGGCTTAGTTCACAATATAGCAAAGTATATACTGACCTATTTTCCCCTCGACTTTCTGTGATTTCCGACATCTCACCTTTCTTTTTAGACAAGCCATTTGAAATACGCTTAACTTATTTCACAGCCAATAAGTCTTTGAAATAATGTGTATTTTTTAGAGAAATCTTCTTATATATTTAGGCAGAAAATCTGACCTGCCATAGTTTTCAAAACAGCATAATTTCACTCTTCTCAATGATGAATCTGTTGTATTACACAACCTTTGAGTATTTAGCTTTATCAATGACAGGTACTTTAAAAATGTTTTAGAGATCCTACCAGTCTTTGAAAACATCCTTGTTCCTTGTTTCAGTTCCAGTTTTATGTATATTTTCTGCCTTGCAACTGATTATTTTAACGTCTGATCGATGGCGTAGGGAATCTAATTCTGGTATTGATTGTTTTTGCTGATTGTTACCCGCTGTAGCTGATTTCTTCATTATTGTGTAAATTTAGATGATGAGCTCATGTTTAGCTCAACAGCTGACCTTGTAAGAGGCTTAGTTGTGAACACTTGTAAGCTTCCTCAGAAAGTCCGCAAAGATTTATTTGTGTCCCTCCAATGAGTTGCCCGCGAGGACCCCGTTTTCTACAAGTGTTGGTCCACTACTCCCTCTAGAGGCTGGGACTCAGACAGGACTGCTTTGCTGCCCCCGATCTGGGATAGTGGCTTAAGGCGGCCTGTGGCCTGGGCAGGAAGCACCCCACGTGTGTCCCACGACCCATCTGCCTGCGAACTTCGGTCACCAGGCAGGAAGCTATGATGCCCAGACCTATGGTTAGCTTTGCAGCGAGGTGTACTGCGCGGACCGGGTCCTCACGCACTTCAAGTAAGAGGGCGGCCTGAGTGGAAAGGTTAAAGTTTGGGCAGCTGTGCAGACAAAGAAGGCGTCCTTTTTCCTGCGCCTAAATGCTTGTGACACCCCACTGGCCCTGCCGGGCTGTGAGGGCCCTGCCCTGGGCCCACTGTTCCCCTTCCATTTGTTCAGTTACAGCAGAGTTGGCCACACACACTCCCTCAGTGAGGGCCGTGTTCCAAACTCCCTCAGCCACGCCCCCTCTCCTCAGGTTACCATGGACTACACATTCTGCATTCTGAGTGCAGGGCATTCCGAGAATGCCAAGGGCAGACATGATGACCTTAAATGATTTCCTCTTGTGTCAGTTTTGGTAAACTTTAGGAGCTAGGAAATGGTCCACTTTACAGAAATGTTCAAATTTACTGGCATTTCATATATTCTCTGCTATAACATTGTCCTGATTCTTTCTGTATATTCTTTACTTATATTTTGGTTTTCCTTAATCAAAGTGTGTCTTTTAAATCTTTTCAAAGAATATTCTTTGGAATTACTACCTCACCTGAATTTTATACGTTTCCTGTGGTATTAAGTTCTGCTCATATCTTTATTTATCTTTTTTCTATGATCTCTGGGTTTATTGTTTTGATCTTCTGATGTCAATTAAAACACTTGGTTATTCATTTAAATAAATATTCTTACTTATAAAGATTTCAACTTTTCAAGATTTTAGCTTACTTGTAAGTTTCTAAGGGTCATGTCCTCTATATGGTGGCTGGCCTAAGGCTTAGTTCACAATATAGCAAAGTATATACAGACCTATTTTCCCCTCGACTTTCTGTGATTTCCTACATCTCACCTTTCTTTGCAGACAAGCCATTTGAAATACCCTTAACTTATTTCACAGACAATAAGTCTTTGAAATAATGTGTATTTTTAGAGAAATCTTCTTATATATTTAGGCAGAAAATCTGACCTGCCATAGTTTTCAAAACAGCATAATTTCACTCTTCTCAATGATGAATCTGTTGTATTACACAACCTTTGAGTATTTAGCTTTATCAATGACAGGTACTTTAAAAATGTTTTAGAGATCCTACCAGTCTTTGAAAACATCCTTGTTCCTTGTTTCAGTTCCAGTTTTATGTATATTTTCTGCCTTGCAACTGATTATTTTAACGTCTGATCGATGGCGTAGGGAATCTAATTCTGGTATTGATTGTTTTTGCTGATTGCTTCCCCCTGTAGCTGATTTCTTCATTATTGTGTAAATTTAGATCATGAGCTCATGTTTAGCTCAACAGCTGACCTTGTAAGAGGCTTAGTTGTGAACACTTGTAAGCTTCCTCAGAAAGTCCGCAAAGATTTATTTGTGTCCCTCCAATGAGTTGCCCGCGAGGACCCCGTTTTCTACAAGTGTTGGTCCACTACTCCCTCTAGAGGCTGGGACTCAGACAGGACTGCTTTGCTGCCCCCGATCTGGGATAGTGGCTTAAGGCGGCCTGTGGCCTGGGCAGGAAGCACCCCACGTGTGTCCCACGACCCATCTGCCTGCGAACTGCGGTCACCTGGCAGGAAGCTATGATGCCCAGACCTATGGTTAGCTTTGCAGTGAGGTGTACTGCGCGGACCGGGTCCACACGCACTTCAAGTAAGAGGGCGGCCTGAGTGGAAAGGTTAAAGTTTGGGCAGCTGTGCAGACAAAGAAGGCGTCCTTTTTCCTGCGCCTAAATGCTTGTGACACCCCACTGGGCCTGCCGGGCTCGGAGGGCCCTGCCCTGGGCCCACTGTTCCCCTTCCATTTGTTCAGTTACACCAGAATTGGCCACACCCACTCCCTCACTGAGGGCCGTGTACCAAACTCCCTCAGCCCCGCCCCCTCTCCTCAGGTTACCATGGACTACAGATGCTGCATTCTGCGTGCAGGGCATTCCGAGAATGCCAAGGGCAGACATGATGACCTTAAATGATTTCCTCTTGTGTCAGTTTTGGTAAACTTTAGGAGCTAGGAAATGGTCCACTTTACAGAAATGTTCAAATTTACTGGCATTTCATATATTCTCTGCTATAACATTGTCCTGATTCTTTCTGTATATTCTTTACTTATGTTTTGGTTGTCCTTAATCAAAGTGTGTCTTTTAAATCTTTTCAAAGAATATTCTTTGGACTTACTACCTCACCTGAATTTTATACGTTTCCTGTGGTATTAAGTTCTGCTCATATCTTTATTTATCTTTTTTCTATGTTCTCTGGGTTTATTGTTTTGATCTTCTGATGTCAATTAAAACACTTGGTTATTCATTTAAATAAATATTCTTACTTATAAAGATTTCAACTTTTCAAGATTTCAGCTTACTTGTAATGTTCTAAGGGACAGGTCCTCTATATTGTGGCTGGCCTAAGGCTTAGTTCACAATATAGCAAAGTATATACTGACCTATTTTCCCCTCGACTTTCTGTGATTTCCTACATCTCACCTTTCTTTGCAGACAAGCCATTTGAAATACCCTTAACTTATTTCACAGCCAATAAGTCTTTGAAATTATGTGTATTTTTTAGAGAAACCTTCTTATATAATGAGGCAGAAAATCTGACCTGCCATCATTTTCAAAACAGCATAATTTCACTCTTCTCAATGATGAATCTGTTGTATGACACAACCTTTGAGTATTTAGCTTTATCAATGACATGTACACCTAAAAATGTTTTAGAGATCCTACCAGTCTTTGAAAACATCCTCGTTCCTTGTTTCAGTTCCAGTTTTGTGTATACATTCTGCCTTGCACCTGATTATTCCAACATCTGATGGATGGCCTAGGGAATCTAATTCTGGTATTGATTGTTTTTGCTGCTTGTCTCCCCTTGTAGCTGATTTCTTCATTATTGTGTAAATTTAGATCATGAGCTCATGTTTAGCTAAACAGCTGACCTTGTAAGAGGCTTGGTGTCAACGCTCGTAAGCTTCAGCAGAAAGTCCACAAAGATTTTTTTGTGTCCCTCGAATGAGTTACCCGCGCGGACCCCGTTTTCTACAAGTGTTGGTCCACTACTCCCTCTAGAGGCTGGGACTCAGACAGGACTGCTTTGCTTCCCCCGATCTGGGGTAGTGGCTTTGGGCGGCCTGTGGCCTGGTCAGGAGGCTCCACGCGTGTGTCCCACGACCGATCTGCCTGCGAACTTCGGTCACCTGGTAGGAAGCTATGATGCCCAGACCTATGGTTAGCTTTGCAGCAATGTGTACTGCGCGGACCGGTTCCACACGCACTTCAAGTAAGAGGGCGGCCTGAGTGGAAAGGTGAGAGTTTGGGCAGCTGTGCAGACAAAGAAGGCACACTTTGGCCTGGGCCTAAATGCTTGTGACACACGACTAGGTCTGCCGGGCTCTGAGGGCCCTGCCGTTTGCCCCCTTCTCCCCTGCCCTTTGTTCAGTCACAGCAGAGATGGCCACTCCCACTCCATCAGTGAGGGCAGTGTTCCCACCTCCCTCAGCCCCGCCCCCTCTCCGCAGGTTACCATGGACTACAGATGCTGCATTCTGAGGCCAGGGTGTTCCGAGAATGCCAAGGGCAGACATGATGACCTTAAATGATTTCCTCTTGTGTCAATTTTGGTAAACTTTAGGAGCTAGGAAATGGTCCACTTTACACAAATGTTCAAATTTACTGGCATTTCATATATTCTCTGCTATAACATTGTCCTGATTCTTTCTGTATATTCTTTACTTATGTTTTGGTTTTCCTTAATCAAAGTGTGTCTTTTAAATCTTTTCAAAGAATATTCTTTGGACTTACTACCTCACCTGAATTTTATACGTTTTCTGTGGTATTAAGTTCTGCTCATATCTTTATTTATCTTTTTTTTATGTTCTCAGGGTTTATTGTTTTGATCTTCTGATGTCATTTAAAACACTTGGTTTTTCATTTTAATAAATATTCTTACTTATAAAGATTTCAACTTTTCAAGATTTCAGCTTACTTGTAAGTTTCTAAGGGTCAGGTCCTCTACATTGTTGCTGGCCCAAGGCTTAGTTCACCATATAGCAATGTATATATTGACCTATTTTCCCCTCGACTTTCTGTGATTCCCTACATCTCACCTTTCTTTGCAGACAAGCCTTTTGAAATACACTTAACTTATTTCACAGCCAATAAGTCTTTGAAATAATGTGTATTTTTTAGAGAAAACTTCTTATATAATTAGGCAGAAAATCTGACCTTCCATCATTTTCAAAACAGCATAATTTCACTCTTCTCAATGATGAATCTGTTGTATTACACAACCTTTGTGTATTTAGCTTTATCAATGACATGTACTTTAAAAATGTTTTAGAGATCCTACCAGTCTTTGAAAACATCCTTGTTCCTTGTTTCAGTTCCAGTTTTGTGTATACTTTCTGCCTTGCACCTGTTTATTCCAACATCTGATGGATGGCCTAGGGAATCTAATTCTGGTATTGATTGTTTTTGCTGCTTGTCTCCCCTTGTAGCTGATTTCTTCATTACTGTGTAAATTTAGATCATGAGCTTATGTTTAGCTAAACAGCTGACCTTGTAAGAGGCTTAGGTGTGAACGCTCGTAAGCTTCTGCAGAAAGTCCACAAAGATTTTTTTGTGTCCCTCCAATGAGTTACCCGCGCGGACCCCGTTTTCTACCAGTGTTGGTCCACTACTCCCTCTAGAGGCTGGGACTCAGACAGGACTGCTTTGCTTCCCCCGATCTGGAGTAGTGGATTTGGGCGGCCTGTGGCCTGGGCAGGAGGCTCCCCGCGTGTGTCCCACGACCGATCTGCCTGCGAACTTCGGTCACCTGGTGGGAAGCTATGATGCCCAGACCTATGGTTAGCTTTGCAGCGAGGTGTACTGCGCGGACCGGTTCCACACGCACTTCAAGTAAAAGGGCGGCCTGAGTGGAAAGGTGAGAGTTTGGGCAGCTGTGCAGACAAAGAAGTCGCACTTTGGCCTGGGCCTAAATGCTTGTGACACACGACTGGGTCTGCCGGGCTCTGAGGGCCCTGCCATCTGCCCCCTTCTCCCCTGCCCTTTGTTCAATCACAGCAGAGATGGCCACACCCACTCCCTCAGTGAGGGCCGTGTTCCCACCTCCCTCAGCCCCGCCCCCTCTCCGCAGGTTACCATGGACTACAGATGCTGCATTCTGAGGCCAGGGCGTTCCGAGAATGCCAAGGGCAGACATGATGACCTTAAATGATTTCCTCTTGTGTCAGTTTTGTTAAACTTTAGGAGCTAGGAAATGGTCCACTTTACACAAATGTTCAAATTTACTGGCACTTCATATATTCTCTGCTATGACATTTTCCTGATTCTTTCTGTATATTCTTTACTTATGTTTTGGTTTTCCTTAATCAAAGTGTGTCTTTTAAATCTTTTCAAAGAATATTCTTTGGACTTACTACCTCACCTGAATTTTATACGTTTTCTGTGGTATTAAGTTCGGCTCATATCTTTATTTATTTTTTTTCTATGTTCTCATGGTTTATTGTTTTGATCTTCTGATGTCAATTAAAACACTTGGTTATTCATTTTAATAAATATTCTTACTTATAAAGATTTCAACTTTTCAAGATTTCAGCTTACTTGTAAGTTTCCAAGGGTCAGGTCCTCTATATTGTGGCTGGCCTAAGGCATAGTTCACAATATAGCAAAGTATATACAGACCTATTTTCCCCTCGACTTTCTGTGATTTGCTACATCTCACCTTTCTTTGCAGACAAGCCATTTGAAATACCCTTAACTTATTTCACAGCCAATAAGTCTTTGAAATAATGTGTATTTTTAGAGAAATCTTCTTATATATTTAGGCAGAAAATCTGACCTGCCATAGTTTTCAAAACAGCATAATTTCACTCTTCTCAATGATGAATCTGTTGTATTACACAACCTTTGAGTATTTAGCTTTATCAATGACATGTACTTTAAAAATGTTTTAGAGATCCTACCAGTCTTTGAAAACATCCTTGTTCCTTGTTTCAGTTCCAGTTTTATGTATATTTTCTGCCTTGCACCTGATTATTCCAACGTCTGATCGATGGCCTAGGGAATCTAATTCTGGTATTGATTGTTTTTGCTGATTGTTTCCCCCTGTAGCTGATTTCTTCATTATTGTGTAAAGTTAGATCATGAGCTCATGTTTAGCTCAACAGCTGACCTTGTAAGAGGCTTATTTGTGAACACTTGTAAGCTTCCTCAGAAAGTCCGCAAAGATTTATTTGTGTCCCTCCAATGAGTTGCCCGCGAGGACCCCGTTTTCTACAAGTGTTGGTCCACTACTCCCTCTAGAGGCTGGGACTCAGACAAGACTGCTTTGCTGCCCCCGATCTGGGATAGTGGCTTTGGGCGGCCTGTGGCCTGGGCACGAAGCTCCCCACGTGTGTCCCACGACCCATCTGCCTGCGAACTTCGGTCACCTGGCCGGAAGTTATGATGCCCAGACCTATGGTTAGCTTTGCAGCGAGGTGTACTGCGCGGACCGGGTCCACACGCACTTCAAGTAAGAGGGCGGCCTGAGTGGAAAGGTTAAAGTTTGGGCAGCTGTGCAGACAAAGAAGGCGTCCTTTGTCCTGGGCCTAAATGCTTGTGACACCCCACTGGGCCTGCCGGGCTCTGAGGGCCCTGCCCTGGGCCCACTGTTCCCCTTCCCTTTGTTCAGTCACAGCAGATTTGGCCACACCCACTCCCTCAGTGAGGGCCGTGTTCCAAACTCCCTCAGCCCCGCGCCCTCTCCGCAGGTTACCATGGACTACAGATGCTGCATTCTGAGTGCAGGGCATTCCGAGAATGCCAAGGGCAGACATGATGACCTTAAATGATTTCCTCTTGTGTCAGTTTTGGTAAACTTTAGGAGCTAGGAGATGGTCCACTTTACAGAAATGTTCAAATTTACTGGCATTTCATATATTCTCTGCTATAACATTGTCCTGATTTTTCTGTATATTCTTTACTTATGTTTTGGTTTTCCTTAATCAAAGTGTGTCTTTTAAATCTTGTCAAAGAATATTCTTAGACTTACTACATCACCTGAATTTTATACATTTTCTATTGTATTAAGTTCTCCTCATATCTTTATTTATCTTTTTTCTATGTTCTCAGGTTTATTGTTTTGATCTTCTGATGTCAATTAAAACACTTGGTTATTCATTTTAATAAATGTTTTACTTATAAAGATTTCAACTTTTCAAGATTTCAGCTTACTTGTAGGTTTCTAAGGGTCAGGTCCTCTACATTGTTGCTGGCCTAAGGCTTAGTTCACCATATAGCAATGTATATATTGACCTATTTTCCCCTCGACTTTCTGTGATTTCCTACATCTCACCTTTCTTTGCAGACAAGCCATTTGAAATACCCTTAACTTATTTCACAGCCATTAAGTCTTTGAAATAATGTGTATTTTTTAGAGAAATCTTCTTATATAATTAGGCAGAAAATCTGACCTGCCATCGTTTTCAAAACAGCATAATTTCACTCTTCTCAATGATGAATCTGTTGTATGACACAACCTTTGAGTATTTAGCTTTATCAATGACATGTAATTTAAAAATGTTTTAGAGATCCTACCAGTCTTTGAAAACATCCTTGTTCCTTGTTTCTGTTCCAGTTTTGTGTATACATTCTGCCTTGCACCTGATTATTCCAACATCTGATGGATGGCCTAGGGAATCTAATTCTGGTATTGATTGTTTTTGCTGCTTGTCTCACCTTGTAGCTGATTTCTTCATTATTGTGTAAATTTAGACCATGAGCTCATATTTAGCTAAACAGCTGACCTTGTAAGAGGCTTAGGTGTGAACGCTCGTAAGCTTCAGCAGAAAGTCCACACAGATTTTTTTGTGTCCCTCCAATGAGTTACCGCGCGGTTCCCGTTTTCTACAAGTGTTGGTCCACTACTCCCTCTAGAGGCTGGGACTCAGACAGGACTGCTTTGCTTCCCCCATTCTGGGGTAGGGCTTTGGGCGGCCTGTGGCCTGGGCAGGATGCTCCCCGCGTGTGTCCCACGACCGATCTGCCTGCGAACTTCGGTCACAAGGTAGGAAGCTATGATGCCCAGACCTATGGTTAGCTGTTCAGCGAGGTGTAATGCGTGTACAGGGTCCACACGCACTTCAAGTAAGAGGGCGGCCTGAGTGGAAAGGTGAGAGTTTGGGCAGCTGTGCAGACAAAGAAGGCGCACTTTGGCCTGGGCCTAAATGCTTGTGAAACCCGACTGGGTCTGCCGTGCTCTGAGGGCCCTGCCGTTTGCCCCTTTCTCCTCTGCCATTTGTTCAGTCACAGGAGAGATGGCCACACCCACTCCCTCAGTGAGGGCCCTGTTCCCACCTCCCTCAGCCCGGCCCCCTCTCTGCAGTTTACCATGGACTACAGATGCTGCATTCTGAGGCCAGGGCGTTCCGAGAATGCCAAGGGAAGACATGATGACCTTAAATGATTTCCTCCTGTGTCAATTTTGGTAAACTTTAGGAGCTAGGAAATGGTCCACTTTACACAAATATTCAAATTTACTGGCATTTCATATATTCTCTGCTATAACATTGTCCTGATTCTTTCTGTATATTCTTTACTTATGTTTTGGTTTTCCTTAATCAAAGTGTGTCTTTTAAATCTTTTCAAAGAATATTCTTTGGACTTACTACCTCACCTGAATTTTATACGTTTTCTGTGGTATTAAGTTCTGCTCATATCTTTATTTATTTTTTTTCTATGTTCTCATGGTTTATTGTTTTGATCTTCTGATGTCAATTAAAACACTTGGTTATTCATTTTAATAAATATTCTTACTTATAAAGATTTCAACTTTTCAAGATTTCAGCTTACTTGTAAGTTTCTAAGGGTCACGTCCTCTATATTGTGGCTGGCCTAAGGCTTAGTTCACAATATAGCAAAGTATATACTGACCTATTTTCCCCTCGACTTTCTGTGATTTCCTACATCTCACCTTTCTTTGCAGACAAGCCATTTGAAATACCCTTAACTTATTTCACAGCCAATAAGTCTTTGAAATAATGTGTATTTTCAAGAGAAATCTTCTTATATATTTAGGCAGAAAATCTGACCTGCCATAGTTTTCAAAACAGTATAATTTCACTCTTCTCAGTGATGAATCTGTGGTATGACACAACCTTTGAGTATTTAGCTTTATAAATGACATGTACTTTAAAAATGTTTTAGAGATCCTACCAGTCTTTGAAAACATCCTTGTTCCTTGTTTCAGTTCCAGTTTTATGTATATTTTCTGCCTTGCACCAGATTATTCCAACGTCTGATCGATGGCCTGGGGAATCTAATTCTGGTATTGATTGTTTTTGCTGATTGTTTCCCCCTGTAGCTGATTTTTTCATTATTGTGTAAAGTTAGATCATGAGCTCATGTTTAGCTCAACAGCTGACCTTGTAAGAGGCTTAGATGTGAACACTTGTAAGCTTCCTCAGAAAGTCCGCAAAATTTATTTGTGTCCCTCCAATGAGTTGCCCGCGAGGACCCCGTTTTCTACAAGTGTTGGTCCACTACTCCCTCTAGAGGCTGGGACTCAGACAGGACTGCTTTGCTGCCCCCGATCTGGGATTGTGGCTTTGGGCGGCCTGTGGCCTGGGCAGGAAGCTCCTCACGTGTGTCCCACGACCCATCTGCCTGCGAACTTCGGTCACCTGGCAGGAAGCTATGATGCCCAGACCTATGGTTAGCTTTGCAGCGAGATGTACTGCGCGGACCGGGTCCACACGCACTTCAAGTAAGAGGGCGGCCTGAGTGGAAAGGTTAAAGTTTGGGCAGCTGTGCAGACAAAGAAGGCGTCCTTTGTCCTGGGCCTAAATGCTAGTGACACCCCACTGGGCCTGCCGGGCTCTGAGGGCCCTGCCCTGGGCCCACTGTTCCCCTTCCCTTTGTTCAGTTACAGCAGAATTGGCCACACCCACTCCCTCAGTGAGGGCCGTGTTCCAAACTCCCTCAGCCCCGCACCCTCTCCGCAGGTTACCATGGACTACAGATGCTGCATTCTGAGTGCAGGGCATTCCGAGAATGCCAAGGGCAGACATGATGACCTTAAATGATTTCCTATTGTGTCAGTTTTGGTAAACTTTAGGAGCTAGGAAATGGTCCACTTTACAGAAATATTCAAATTTACTGGCATTTCATATATTCTCTGCTATAACATTGTCCTGATTCTTTCTGTATATTCTTTAACTATGTTTTGGTTTTCCTTAATCAAAGTGTGTCTTTTAAATCTTGTCAAAGAATATTCTTAGACTTACTACATCACCTGAATTTTATACATTTTCTATTGTATTAAGTTCTCCTCATATCTTTATTTATCTTTTTTCTATGTTCTCAGGTTTATTGTTTTGATCTTCTGATGTCAATTAAAACACTTGGTTATTCATTTTAATAAAAGTTTTTCTTATAAAGATTTCAACTTTTCAAGATTTCAGCTTACTTGTAAGTTTCTAAGGGTCAGGTCCTCTACATTGTTGCTGGCCTAAGGCTTAGTTCACCATATAGCAATGTATATATTGACCTATTTTCCCCTCGACTTTCTGTGATTCTCTACATCTCACCTTTCTTTGCAGACAAGCCATTTGAAATACCCTTAACTTATTTCACAGCCAATAAGTCTTTGAAATAATGTGTATTTTTTAGAGAAATCTTCTTATATAATTAGGCAGAAAATCTGACCTGCCATCGTTTTCAAAACAGCATAATTTCACTCTTCTCAATGATGAATCTTTTGTATGACACAACCTTTGAGTATTT
Organism: Mesoplodon bidens; assembly: GCF_964165515.1. Lineage (NCBI taxonomy): Eukaryota > Metazoa > Chordata > Mammalia > Artiodactyla > Ziphiidae > Mesoplodon > Mesoplodon bidens. Next base: position 142,131 of record NW_027672626.1, on the reverse strand, counting down.
AGCTTTATCAATGACATGTACTTTAAAAATGTTTTAGAGATCCTACCAGTCTTTGAAAACATACTTGTTCCTTGTTTCAGTTCCAGTTTTGTGTATACATTCTGCCTTGCACCTGATTATTCCAACATCTGATGGATGGCCTAGGGAATCTAATTCTGGTATTGATTGTTTTTGCTGCTTGTCTCCCCTTGTAGCTGATTTCTTCATTATTGTGTAAATTTAGATCATGAGCTCATGTTTAGCTAAACAGCTGACCTTGTAAGAGGCTTAGGTGTGAACGCTCGTAAGCTGCAGCAGAAAGTCCACAAAGATTTTTTTGTGTACTTCCAATGAGTTACCGCGCGGTTCCCGTTTTCTACAAGTGTTGGTCCACTACTCCCTCTAGAGGCTGGGTCTCAGACAGGACTGCTTTGCTTCCCCCATTCTGGGGTAGGGCTTTGGGCGGCCTGTGGCCTGGGCAGGAGGCTCCCCGCCTGTGTCCCACGACCGATCTGCCTGCGAACTTCGGTCACCATGTAGGAAGCTATGATGCCCAGACCTATGGTTAGCTGTTCAGCGAGGTGTAATGCGTGGACAGGGTCCACACGCACTTCAAGTAAGAGGGCGGCCTTAGTGGAAAGGTGAGAGTTTGGGCAGCTGTGCAGACAAAGAAGGCGCACTTTGGTCTGGGCCTAAATGCTTGTGTCACACGACTGGGTCTGCCGGGCTCTGTGGGCCCTGACCTTTGCCCCTTCTCCCCTGCCCTTTGTTCAGTCACAGCAGAGATGGCCACACCCATTCCCTCATTGAGGGCAGTGTTCCCACCTCCCTCAGCCCCGCCCCCTCTCCGCAGGTTACCATGGACTACAGAAGCTGCATTCTGAGGCCAGGGCGTACCGAGAATGCCAAGGGCAGACATGATGACCTTAAATGATTTCCTCTTGTGTCAGTTTTGGTAAACTTTAGGAGCTAGGAAATGGTCCACTTTACACAAATGTTCAAATTTACTGGCATTTCATATATTCTCTGCTATAACATTGTCCTGATTCTTTCTGTATATTCTTTACTTATGTTTTGGTTTTCCTTAATCAAAGTGTGTCTTTTAAATCTTTTCAAAGAATATTCTTTGGACTTACTACCTCACCTGAATTTTATACGTTTTCTGTGGTATTAAGTTCGGCTCATATCTTTATTTATCTTTTTTCTGTGTTCTCAGGGTTTATTGTTTTGAACTTCTGATGTCAATTAAAACACTTGGTTATTCATTTTAATAAATATTCTTACTTATAAAGATTTCAACTTTTCAAGATTTCAGCTTACTTGTAAGTTTCTAAGGGTCAGGTCCTCTATATTGTGGCTGGCCTGAGGCTTAGATCACAATATAGCAAAGTATATACTGACCTATTTTCCCCTCGACTTTCTGTGATTTCCGACTTCTCACCTTTCTTTGCAGACAAGCCATTTGAAATACCCTTAACTTATTTCACAGCCAATAAGTCTTTGAAATTATGTTTATTTTTTAGAAAAATCTTCTTATATATTTAGGCAGAAAATCTGACCTGCCATAGTTTTCAAAACAGCATAATTTCACTCTTCTCAATGATGAATCTGTTGTATTACACATCCATTGAGTATGTAGCTTTATCAATGACATGTACTTTAAAAATGTTTTAGAGATCCTACCAGTCTTTGAAAACATCCTTGTTCCTTGTTTCAGTTCCAGTTTTATGTATATTTTCTGCCTTGCACCTGATTATTCCAACGTCTGATCGATGGCCTAGGGAATCTAATTCTGGTATTGATTGTTTTTGCTGATTGTTTCCCCCTGTAGCTGATTTCTTCATTATTGTGTAAATTTAGATCATGAGCTCATGTTTAGCTCAACAGCTGACCTTGTAAGAGGCTTAGGTGTGAACGCTCGTAAGCCTCAGCAGAAAGTCCACAAAGATTTTTTTGTGTCCCTCCAATGAGTTACCTGCGCGGACCCCGTTTTCTACAAGTGTTGGTCCACTACTCCCTCTAGAGCCTGGGACTCAGACAGGACTGCTTTGCTTCCCCCGATCTGGAGTAGTGGATTTGGGCGGCCTGTGGCCTGGGCAGGAGTCTCCCCACGTGTGTCCCGCGACCAATCTGCCTGCGATCTTCGGTCACCTGGTAGGAAGCTATGATGCCCAGACCTGTGGTTAGCTTTGCAGCGAGGTGTACTGCGCGGACCGGTTCCACACGCACTTCAAGTAAGAGGGCGGCCTGAGTGGAAAGGTGAGATTTTGGGCAGCTGTGCCGACAAAGAAGGCGCACTTTGGCCTGGGCCTAAATGCTTATGACACACGACTGGGCCTGCGGGCTCTGATGGCCCTGCCGTTTGCCCACTTATACCCTGCCCTTTGTTCAGTCACAGCAGAGATGGCCACACCCATTCCCTCAGTGAGGGCCGTGTTCCCACCTCCCTCAGCCCCGCCACCTCTCCGCAGTTTACCATGGACTACAGATGCTGCATTCTGAGTGCAGGGCGTTCCGAGAATGCCAAGGGCAGACATGATGACCTTAAATGATTTCCTCTTGTGTCAGTTTTGGTAAACTTTACGAGCTAGGAAATGGTCCACTTTACACAAATGTTCAAATTTACTGGCATTTCATATATTCTCTGCTATAACATTGTCCTGATTCTTTCTGTATATTCTTTACTTATGTTTTGGTTTTCCTTAATCAAAGTGTGTCTTTTAAATCTTTTCAAAGAATATTCTTTGGACTTACTACCTCACCTGAATTTTATACGTTTTCTGTGGTATTAAGTTCTGCTCATATCTTTATTTATCTTTTTTTTATGTTCTCAGGGTTTATTGTTTTGATCTTCTGATGTCATTTAAAACACTTGGTTTTTCATTTTAATAAATATTCTTACTTATAAAGATTTCAACTTTTCAAGATTTCAGCTTACTTGTAAGTTTCTAAGGGTCAGGTCCTCTACATTGTTGCTGGCCCAAGGCTTAGTTCACCATATAGCAATGTATATATTGACCTATTTTCCCCTCGACTTTCTGTGATTCCCTACATCTCACCTTTCTTTGCAGACAAGCCTTTTGAAATACACTTAACTTATTTCACAGCCAATAAGTCTTTGAAATAATGTGTATTTTTTAGAGAAAACTTCTTATATAATTAGGCATAAAATCTGACCTGCCATAGTTTTCAAAACAGCATAATTTCACACTTCTCAATGATGAATCTGTTGTATTACACATCCATTGAGTATGTAGCTTTATCAATGACATGTACTTTAAAAATGTTTTAGAGATCCTACCAGTCTTTGAAAACATCCTTGTTCCTTGTTTCAGTTCCAGTTTTATGTATATTTTCTGCCTTGCACCTGATTATTCCAACGTCTGATCGATGGCCTAGGGAATCTAATTCTGGTATTGATTGTTTTTGCTGATTGTTTCCCCCTGTAGCTGATTTCTTCATTATTGTGTAAATTTAGATCATGAGCTCATGTTTAGCTCAACAGCTGACCTTGTAAGAGGCTTAGGTGTGAACGCTCGTAAGCTTCAGCAGAAAGTCCACAAAGATTTTTTTGTGTCCCTCCAATGAGTTACCCGCGCGGACCCCGTTTTCTACAAGTGTTGGTCCACTACTCACTCTAGAGGCTGGGACTCAGACAGGACTGCTTTGCTTCTCCCGATCTGGAGTAGTGGATTTGGGCGGCCTGTGGCCTGGGCAGGAGTCTCCCCGCGTGTGTCCCACGACCAATCTGCCTGCGAACTTCGGTCACCTGGTAGGAAGCTATGATGCCCAGACCTGTGGTTAACTTTTCAGCGAGGTGTACTGCGCGGACCGGTTCCACACGCACTTCAAGTAAGAGGGCGGCCTGAGTGGAAAGGTGAGATTTTGGGCAGCTGTGCAGACAAAGAAGGCGCACTTTGGCCTGGGCCTAAATGCTTGTGACACACGACTGGGCCTGCGGGCTCTGAGGGCCCTGCGGTTTGCCCCCTAATAACCTGCCCTTTGTTCAGACACAGCAGAGATGGCCACACACACTCCCTCAGTGAGGGCCGTGTTCCCACCTCCCTCAGCCCCGCCTCATCTCCGCAGTTTACCATGGACTACAGATGCTGCATTCTGAGGCCAGGGCGTTCCGAGAATGCCAAGGGCAGACATGAGGACCTTAAATGATTTCCTCTTGTGTCAGTTTTGGTAAACTTTACGAGCTAGGAAATGGTCCACTTTACACAAATGTTGAAATTTACTGGCATTTCATATATTCTCTGCTATAACATTGTCCTGATTCTTTCTGTATATTCTTAACTTATGTTTTGGTTTTCCTTAATCAAAGTGTGTCTTTTAAATCTTTTCAAAGAATATTCTTTGGACTTACTACCTCACCTGAATTTTATACGTTTTCTGTGGTATTAAGTTCTGCTCATATCTTTATTTATTTTTTTCTATGTTCTCATGGTTTATTGTTTTCATCTTCTGATGTCAATTAAAACACTTGGTTATTCATTTTAATAAATATTCTTACTTATAAAGATTTCAACTTTTCAAGATTTCAGCTTACCTGTAAGGTTCTAAGGGTCACGTCCTCTATATTGTGGCTGGCCTAAGGCTTAGTTCACAATATAGCAAAGTATATACTGACCTATTGTCCCCTCGACTTTCTGTGATTTCCTACATCACACCTTTCTTTGCAGACAAGCCATTTGAAATACCCTTAACTTATTTCACAGCCAATAAGTCTTTGAAATAATGTGTATTTTTTAGAGACATCTTCTTATATATTTAGGCAGAAAATCTGACCTGCCATAGTTTTCAAAACAGCATAATTTCACTCTTCTCAATGATGAATCTGTTGTATTACAAAACCTTTGAGTATTTAGCTTTATCAATGACATGTACTCTAAAAATGTTTTAGAGATCCTACCAGTCTTTGAAAACATCCTTTTTCCTTGTTTCAGTTCCAGTTTTATGTACATTTTCTTCCTTGCACCTGATTATTCCAACGTCTGATCGATGGCCTGGGGAATCTAATTCTGGTATTGATTGTTTTTGCTGATTGTTTCCCCCTGTAGCTGATTTCTTCATTATTGTGTAAAGTTAGATCATGAGCTCATGTTTAGCTCAGCAGCTGACCTTGTAAGAGGCTTAGTTGTGAACACTTGTAAGCTTCCTCAGAAAGTCCGCAAAGATTTATTTGTGTCCCTCCAATGAGTTGCCCCCGAGGACGCCGTTTTCTACAAGTGTTGGTCCACTACTCCCTCTAGAGGCTGGGACTCAGACAGGACTGCTTTGCTGCCCCCGATCTGGGATAGTGGCTTTGGGCGGCCTGTGGCCTGGGCAGGAAGCTCCCCACGTGTGTCCCACGACCCATCTGCCTGCGAACTTCGGTCACCTGGCAGGAAGCTATGATGCCCAGACCTATGGTTAGCTTTGCAGCGAGGTGTACTGCGCGGACCGGGTCCACACGCACTTCAAGTAAGAGAGCGGCCTGAGTGGAAAGGTTAAAGTTTGGGCAGCTGTGCAGACAAAGAAGGCGTCCTTTTTCCTGGGCCTAAATGCTTGTGACACCCCACTGGGCCTGCCGGGCTCTGAGGGCCCTGCCCTGGGCCCACTGTTCCACTTCCCTTTGTTCAGTTACAGCAGAATTGGCCACACCCACTCCCTCAGTGAGGGCCGTGTTCCAAACTCCCTCAGCCGCGCACCCTCTCCACAGGTTACCATGGACTACAGATGCTGCATTCTGAGTGCAGGGCATTCCGAGAATGCCAAGGGCAGACATGATGACCTTAAATGATTTCCTCTTTTGTCAGTTTTGGTAAACTTTAGGAGCTAGTAAATGGTCCACTTTACAGAAATGTTCAAATTTACTGGCATTTCATATATTCTCTGCTATAACATTGTCCTGATTCTTTCTGTATATTCTTTACTTATGTTTTGGTTTTCCTTAATCAAAGTGTGTCTTTTAAATTTTTTCAAAGAATATTCTTAGACTTACTACATCACCTGAATTTTATACATTTTCTATTGTATTAAGTTCTCCTCATATCTTTATTTATCTTTTTTCTATGTTCTCAGGTTTATTGTTTTGATCTTCTGATGTCAATTAAAACACTTGGTTATTCATTTTAATAAATGTTTTACTTATAAAGATTTCAACTTTTCAAGATTTCAGCTTACTTGTAAGTTTCTAAGGGTCAGGTCCTCTACATTGTTGCTGGCCTAAGGCTTAGTTCACCATATAGCAATGTATATATTGACCTATTTTCCCCTCGACTTACTGTGATTCCCTACATCTCACCTTTCTTTGCAGACAAGCCATTTGAAATACCCTTAACTTATTTCACAGCCAATAAGTCTTTGAAATAATGTGTATTTTTAGAGAAATCTTCTTATATAATTAGGCAGAAAATCTGACCTGCCATCGTTTTCAAAACAGCATAATTTCACTCTTCTCGATGATGCATCTGTTGTATGACACAACCTTTGAGTATTTAGCTTTATCAATGACATGTACTTTAAAAATGTTTTAGAGATCCTACCAGTCTTTGAAAACATCCTTGTTCCTTGTTTCAGTTCCAGTTTTGTGTATACATTCTGCCTTGCACCTGATTATTACAACATCTGATGGATGACCTAGGGAATCTAATTCTGGTATTGATTGTTTTTGCTGCTTGTCTCCCCTTGTAGCTGATTACTTCATTATTGTGTAAATTTAGATCATGAGCTCATGTTTAGCTAAACAGCTGACCTTGTAAGAGGCTTAGGTGTGAACGCTCGTAAGCTTCAGCAGAAAGTCCAGAAGGTTTTTTTTGTGTCCCTCCAATGAGTTACCCGCGCGGACCCCGTTTTCTACAAGTGTTGGTCCACTACTCCCTCTAGAGGCTGGGACTCAGACAGGACTGCTTTGCTTCCCCCATTCTGGGGTAGTGGCTTTGGGTGGCCTGTGTCCTGGGCAGGAGGCTCACCGCGTGTGTCCCACGACCGATCTGCCTGCGAACTTCGGTCACCAGGTAGGAAGCTATGATGCCCAGACCTATGGTTAGCTGTTCAGCGAGGTGTAATGCGTGGACAGGGTCCACACGCACTTCAAGTAAGAGGGCGGCCTGAGTGGAAAGGTGAGAGTTTGGGCAGCTGTGCAGACAAAGAAGGCGCACTTTGGCCTGGGCCTAAATGCTTGTGACACACGACTGGGTCTGCCGGGCTCTGAGGGCCCTGCCGTTTGCCCCCTTCTCCCCTGCCCTTTGTTCAGTCACAGCAGAGATGGCCACACCCACTCCCACAGTGAGGGCAGTGTTCCCACCTCCTTCAGCCCCACCCCCTCTCCGCAGGTTACCATGGACTACAGATGCTGCATTCTGAGCCCAGGGCATTCCGAGAATGCCAAGGGCAGACATGATGACCTTAAATGATTTCTTCTTGTGTCAATTTTGGTAAACTTTTGGAACTAGGAAATGGTCCACTTTACACAAATATTCAAATTTACTGGCATTTCATATATTCTCTGCTATAACATTGTCCTGATTCTTTCTGTATATTCTTTACTTATGTTTTGGTTTTCCTTAATCAAAGTGTGTCTTTTTAATCTTTTCAAAGAATATTCTTTGGACTTACTACCTCACCTGAATTTTATACGTTTTCTGTGGTATTAAGTTCTGCTCATATCTTTATTTATCTTTTTTCTATGTTCTCAGGGTTTATTGTTTTGATCTTCTGATGTCATTTTAAACACTTGGTTATTCATTTTAATAAATATTCTTACTTATAAAGATTTCAACTTTTCAAGATTTCAGCTTACTTGTAAGTTTCTAAGGGTCAGGTCCTCTATATTGTGGCTGGCCTAAGGCTTAGTTCACAATATAGCAAAGTATATACTGACCTATTTTCCCCTTGACTTTCTGTGATTTCCGACATCTCACCTTTCTTTGCAGACAAGCCATTTGAAATACGCTTAACTTATTTCACAGCCAATAAGTCTTTGAAATAATGTGTATTTTTTAGAGAAATCTTCTTATATATTTAGGCAGAAAATCTGACCTGCCATAGTTTTCAAAACAGCATAATTTCACTCTTCTCAATGATGAATCTGTTGTATTACACAACCTTTGAGTATTTAGCTTTATCAATGACATGTACTTTAAAAATGTTTTAGAGATCCTACCAGTCTTTGAAAACATCCTTGTTCCTTGTTTCAGTTCCAGTTTTATGTATATTTTCTGCCTTGCACCTGATTATTCCAACGTCTGATCGATGGCCTAGGGAATCTAATTCTGGTATTGATTGTTTTTGCTGATTGTTTCCCCCTGTAGCTGATTTATTCATTATTGTGTAAATTTAGATCATGAGCTCATGTTTAGCTCAACAGCTGACCATGTAAGAGGCTTAGATATGAACAGTTGTAAGCTTCCTCAGAAAGTCCGCAAAGATTTATTTGTGTCCCTCCAATGAGTTGCCCGCGAGGACCCCGTTTTCTACAAGTGTTGGTCCACTACTCCCTCTAGAGGCTGGGACTCAGACAGGACTGCTTTGCTGCCCCCGATCTGGGATAGTGGCTTTGGGCGGCCTGTGGCCTGGGCAGGAAGCTCCCCACGTGTGTCCCACGACCCATCTGCCTGCGAACTTCGGTCACCTGGCAGGAAGCTATGATGCCCAGACCTATGGTTAGCTTTGCAGCGAGGTGTACTGCGCGGACCGGGTCCACACGCACTTCAAGTAAGAGGGCGGCCTGAGTGGAAAGGTGAGAGTTTGGGCAGCTGTGCAGACAAAGAAGGCGCACTTTGGCCTGGGCCTAAATGCTTGTGACACACGACTGGGTCTGCCGGGCTCTGAGGGCCCTGCCGTTTGCCCCCTTCTCCCCTGCCCTTTGTTCAGTCACAGCAGAGATGGCCACACCCACTCCCACAGTGTGGGCAGTGTTCCCACCTCCTTCAGCCCCGCCCCCTCTCCGCAGGTTACCATGGACTACAGATGCTGCATTCTGAGGCCAGGGCGTTCCGAGAATGCCAAGGACAGACATGATGACCTTAAATGATTTCCTCTTGTGTCAATTTTGGTAAACTTTAGGAGCTAGGAAATGGTCCACTTTACAGAAATGTTCAAATTTACTGGCATTTCATATATTCTCTGCTATAACATTGTCCTGATTCTTTCTGTATATTCTTTACTTATGTTTTGGTTTTCCTTAATCAAAGTGTGTCTTTTAAATCTTTTCAAAGAATATTCTTTGGACTTACTACCTCACCTGTATTTTACACGTTTTCTGTGGTATTAAGTTCTGCTCATATCTTTATTTATCTTTTTTCTATGTTCTCAGGGTTTATTGTTTTCATCTTCTGATGTCATTTAAAACACTTGGTTATTCATTTTAATAAATATTCTTACTTATAAAGATTTCAACTTTTCAAGATTTCAGCTTACTTGTAATTTTCTAAGGGTCAGGTCCTCTATATTGTGGCTGGCATACGGCTTAGTTCACAATATAGCAAAGTATATACTGACCTATTTTCCCCTCGACTTTCTGTGATTTCCGATCTCTCACCTTTCTTTGCAGACAAGCCATTTGAAATACGCTTAACTTATTTCACAGCCAATAAGTCTTTGAAATAATGTGTATTTTTTAGAGAAATCTTCTTATATATTTAGGCATAAAATCTGACCTGCCTTAGTTTTCAAAACAGCATAATTTCACTCTTCTCAATGATGAATCTGTTGTATGACACAACCTTTGAGTATTTAGCTTTATCAATGACATGTACTTTAAAAATGTTTTAGAGATCCTACCAGTCTTAGAAAGCATCCTTGTTCCTTGTTTCAGTTCCAGTTTTATGTATATTTTCTGCCTTGCACCTGATTATTCCAACGTCTGATCGATGGCCTAGGGAATCTAATTCTGGTATTGATTGTTTTTGCTGATTGTTTCCCCCTGTAGCTGATTTCTTCATTATTGTGTAAATTTAGATCATGAGCTCATGTTTAGCTCAACAGCTGACCTTGTAAGAGGCTTAGTTGTGAACACTTGTAAGCTTCCTCAGAAAGTCCGCAAAGATTTATTTGTGTCCCGCCAATGAGTTGCCCGCGAGGACCCCGTTTCCTACAAGTGTTGGTCCACTACTCCCTCTAGAGGCTGGGACTCAGACAGGACTGCTTTGCTGCCCCCGATCTGGGATAGTGGCTTTGGGCGGCCTGTGGCCTGGGCAGGAAGCTCCCCACGTGTGTCCCACGACCCATCTGCCTGCGAACTTCGGTCACCTGGCAGGAAGCTATGATGCACAGACCTATGGTTAGCTTTGCAGCGAGGTGTACTGCGCGGACCGGGTCCACACGCACTTCAAGTAAGAGGGCGGCCTGAGTGGAAAGGTTAAAGTTTTGGCAGCTGTGCAGACAAAGAAGGCGTCCTTTGTCCTGGGCCTAAATGCTTGTGACACCCCACTGGGCCTGCCGGGCTCTGAGGGCCCTGCCCTGTGCCCACTGTTCCCCTTCCCTTTGTTCAGTTACAGCAGAATTGGCCACACCCACTCCCTCACTGAGGGCCGTGTTCCAAACTACCTCAGCTCCGCCCCCTCTCCGCAGGTTTCCATGGACTACAGATGCTGCATTCTGAGTGCAGGGCATACCGAGAATGCCAAGGGCAGACATGATGACCTTAAATGATTTCCTCTTGTGTCAGTTTTGGTAAACTTTAGGAGCTAGCAAATGGTCCACTTTACAGAAATGTTCAAATTTACTGGCATTTCATATATTCTCTGCTATAACATTGTCCTGATTCTTTCTGTATATTCTTTACTTATGTTTTTGTTTTCCTTAATCAAAGTGTGTCTTTTAAATCTTGTCAAAGAATATTCTTTGGACTTACTACATCACCTAAATTTTATACGTTTTCCATTGTATTAAGTTCTGCTCATATCTTTATTTTTCTTTTTTCTATGTTCTCAGGGTTTATTGCTTTGTTCTTCTGATGTCAAATAAAACACTTGGTTACTCATTTTAATAAATCTTTTTACTTATAAAGATTTGAACTTTTTAATATTCCAGCTTACTTGTAAGTTTCTAAGGGTCAGGTCCTCTACATTGTTGCTGGTCTAAGGCTTAGTTCACAATGTAGCAAAGTATATATTGACCTATTTTCCCCTCGAATTTCTGTGATTTCCTACATCTCACCTTTCTTTGCAGACAAGCCATTAGAAATACATTTAACATATTACACAGCCATTAAGTCTTTGAAATAATGTGTATTTTTAGAGAAATCTTCTCATATTATTAGGCAGAAAATGTCACCTGCCATAGTTTTCAAAACAGCATAATTTCACTCTTCTCAATGATGAATCTGTTGTATTACACAACCTTTGAGTATTTAGCTTTAGCAATCACATGTACTTTAAAAATGTTTTAGAGATCCTAGCAGTCTTTGAAAACATCCTTGTTCCTTGTTTCAGTTCCAGTTTCATCTATATTTTCTGCGTTGCACCTGATTATTCCAACGTCTGAGGGATGGCCTAGGGAATCTAATTCTGGTATTGATTGTTTTTGCTGATTGTCTCCCCCTGTAGCTGATTTCTTCATTATTGTGTAAATTTAGATCATAAGCTCATGTTTAGCTAAACATCTGACCTTGTAAGAGGCTTAGGTGTGAACACTCGTAAACTTCATCAGAAAGTCCGCAAAGATTTATTTGTGTCCCTCCAATGAGTTGCCCGCGAGGACTCCCTTTTCTACAAGTGTTGGTCCAATACTCCCTCTAGAGGCACGGCCTCAGACAGGGCTGCTTTGCGCCCCACGAGCAGTGGCAGTGGCATTGGGCTGCCTGTGGCCCGGGCAGGAGCCTCTCCGCGTGTGTCCCAGGGACCCATCTGCCTGCGAACTTCGGTCACCCGGCAGGAAGCTACGATGCCCAGACCTATGGTTGGCTGTGCAGCGAGGTGTACTGCGTGGACAGATTCCACACACACTTCAAGTAAGAAGGCGGCCTGAGTGGAAAGGTGAGAGTTTGGGCAGCTGTGCAGACAAAGAAGGTGCCCTTTGGCCTGGGCCTAAAGGCTTGTGACACCCCACTGGGTCTGACGGGCTCTGAGGGCCCTGCACTGGAACCTCTGCTCCACTGCTGTTTGTTCAGTTACAGCAGAGATGGCCTCACCCACTCCCTCAGTGTGGGCAGTGTTCCAACCTCCCTCAGCCCCGCCCCCACTCCGCAGGTTCCCATTCACTACAGATGCTGCATTCTGAGGCCAGGGCGTTCCGAGAATGCCAAGGGCAGACATGATGACCTTAAAGGATTTCCTCTTGTGTCAGTTTTGGTAAACTTTAGGAGCTAGGAAATGGTTTAGTTTACACAAATGTTCAAATTTCCTGGCATTTCAGATATTCTCTGCTATAACATTGTCCTGATTCTTTCTGTATATTCTTTACTTATGTTTAGGTTTTCCTTAATCAAACAGTGTCTTTCAATTCTTGTCAAAGAATATTCTTTGGACTTACTATATCACCTGAATTTTATACGTTTTCTGTTGTTTTAAGTTCTGCTCATATCTTTATTTTTCTTTTTTCTATGTTCTCAGGGTTTATGTTTTGATCTTCTGATATCAATTAAAACACTTGGTTACTCATTTTAATAAATCATTTACTTATAAAAATTTGAACTTTTGAAGATTCCAGCTTACTTGTAAGTTTCTAAGGGTCAGGTCCTCTTCATTGTTGCTGGCCTAAAGATTTGTTCACAATATAGTAAAGTGTATATTGACCTATTTACCCCTCGACTTTCTGTGTTTCCCTACATCTCCCCTTTCTTTGCCGACAAGCCATTTGAAATACCCTTAAATTATTTCACAGCTTATAAGTCTTTGAAATAATGTGTATTTTTTACAGATATCTTCTTATATATTTAGCCAGAAAATCTGACCTGCCATAGTTTTCAAAACAGCATAAATTCACTCTTCTCTATGACGAATCTGTTGTATTACACAACCTTTGAGTATTTAGCTTTATCAATGACATGTACTTTAAAAATGTTTTAGAGATCCTACCAGTCTTTGAAAACATCCTTGTTCCTTGTTTCAGTTCCAGTTTTGTGTATATTTTCTGCCTTCCACTTGATTATTCCTACATCTGATGGATGGCCTAGGGAATCTAATTCTGGTATTGATTGTTTTTGCTGATTGTCTCCCCTTGTATCTGATTTCTTCATTACTGTGTAAATTTAGATCATGAGCTCATGTTTAGCTAAACAGGTGTCTTTGTAAGAGGCTTAGGTGTGAACGCTCCTAAGCTTCAGCAGAAAGTCGGCAAAGATTTTTTGTGTCCCTCCAATGAGTTACCCCGAGGACCCCATTTTCTACAAGTGTTGGTCCACTATTCCCTCTAGAGGCAGGGACTCAGACTGGACTGCTTTGCTACCACCGATCTGGGGTACTGGCTTGTGGCGGCCTGTGTCCCGGGCAGGAGGCTCCCCGCGTGTGTCCCACGACCCATCAGTCTGCGAACTTCGGTCAACTGGCAGGAAGCTACGATGCCCAGACCTATGGTCAGCTGTGCATCGAGGTGTAATGTGCGGACCGATTCCACACACACTTCAAGTAAGAGGGCGGCCTGAGTGGAAAGGTGAGAGTTTGGGCAGCTGTGCAGACAAAGAAGGCGCCCTTTGGCCTGGGCCTAAATGCTTGTGACACACGACTTGGCCTGCCGGGCTCTGAGAGCCCTGCCCTTGGCCCCCTTCTCCCCTGCCCTTTGTTCAGTCAGGGCAGAGATGGCCACACCTACTCCCTCAGTGAGGGCAGTGTTCCAACCTCCCTCAGCCCCGCCCCCTCTCCGCAGGTTACCATGGACTACAGATGCTGCATTCTGATGCCAGGGCGTTCAGAGAATGCCAACGGCCGACATGATGACCTTATATGATTTCCTCTTGTGTCAATTTTGGTAAACTTTAGGAGCTAGGAAATGGTCCACTTTACACTAATGTTCAAATTTACTGTCATTTCATATATTCTCTCCTATAACATTGTCCTGATTCTTTCTGTATATTCTTTACTTATGTTTTTGTTTTCCTTAATCAAAGTGTGTCTTTTAAATCTTGTCAAAGAATATTCTTTGGACTTACTACATCACCTGTATTTTATAAGTTTTCCGTTGTATTAAGTTCTGCTCATATCTTTATTTTTCTTTTTTCTATGTTCTCAGGGTTTACTGCTTTGATCTTCTGATGTCATTAAAAACACTTGGTTACTCATTTTAATAAATATTTTTCCTTATAAAGATTTGAACTTTTGAAGATTCCAGCTTACTTGTAAGTTTCTAAGGGTCAGGCCCTCTACATTGTTGCTGGCCTATGGCTTTGTTCACAATATAGTAAAGTGTATATTGACCTATTTTCCCCTCGACTTTCTGTGATTCCCTATATCTCCCCTTTCTTTGCAGACAAGCCATTTGAAATACCCTTAACTTATTTCACCGCCAATAAGTCTTTGAAATAATGTGTATTTTTTACACAAATCTTCTTCTATATTTAGGCAGAAAATCTCACCTGCCATAGTTTTGAAAACAGCATAATTTCACTCTTCTCAATGATGAATCTGTTGTATTACACAACCTTTGAGTATTTAGCTTTATCAATGACATGTACTTTAAAAATGTTTTAGAGATCCTAGCAGTCTTTGAAAACATCCTTGTTCCTTGTTTCAGTTCCAGTTTCATGAATATTTTCTGCCTTGCACCTGATTATTCCAACGTCTTATGGATGGCCAAGGGAATCTAATTCTGGTATTGATTGTTTTTGCTGATTGTCTCCCCCTGTAGCTGATTTCTTCATTATTGTGTAAATTTAGATCATAAGCTCATGTTTAGCTAAACATCTGACCTTGTAAGACGCTTAGGTGTGAACACTCGTAAGCTTCATCAGAAAGTCCGAAATGATTTATTTGTGTCCCTCCAATGAGATGCCCGTGAGGACCCCGTTTTCTACAAGTGTTGGTCCAATACTCCCTCTAGAGGCACGGCCTCAGACAGGGCTGCTTTGCGCCCCACGAGCAGTGGCAGTGGCATTGGGCTGCCTGTGGCCCGGGCAGGAGCCTCTCCGCGTGTGTCCCAGGGACCCATCTGACTGCGAACTTCACTCACCTGGCAGGAAGCTATGATGCCCAGACCTATGGTTGGCTGTGCCGCGAGGTGTACTTCGCGGACAGGTTCCACACACACTTCAAGTAAGAGGGCGGCCTGAGTGGAAAGGTGAGAGTATGGGCAGCTGTGCAGATAAAGAAGGCACACTTTGGCCTGGGCCTAAATGCTTGTGACACATGACTGGGCCTGCCTGGCTCTGAGGGCCCTGCCATTGGCCCCCTTCGCCCCTGCCCTTTGTACAGTCACAGCAGAGATGGCCACATCCACTCCTTCTGTGAGGGCAGGGTTCCAACCTCCCTCAGCCCCGCCCCCACTCCGCAGGTTACCATGGACTACAGATGCTCCATTCTGAGGCCAGGGCGTTCCGAGAATGCCAAGGGCAGACATGATGACCTTAAATGATTTCCTCTTGTGTCAGTTTTGGTAAACTTTAGGAGCTAGCAAATGGTCCACTTTACAGAAATGTTCAAATTTACTGGCATTTCATATATTCTCTGCTATAACATTGTCCTGATTCTTTCTGTATATTCTTTACTTATGTTTTGTTTTCCTTAATCAAAGTGTGTCTTTTAAATCTTGTCAAAGAATATTCTTTGGACTTACTACCTCACCTAAATTTTATACGTTTTCTGTTGTATTAAGTTCTGCTCATATCTGTATTTATCTTTTTCCTATGTTCTCAGGGTTTATTGTTTTGATCTTCTGATGTCAATTAAAACACTTGGTTATTCATTTTAATAAATCTTTTTACTTATAAAGGTTTGAACTTTTTAATATTCCAGCTTACTTGTAAGTTTCTAAGGGTCATGTCCTCTACATTGTTGCTCGCCTAAGGCTTAGTTCACAATATAGCAAAGTATATATTGACCTATTTACCCCTCGAATTTCTGTGATTTCCTACATCTCACCTTTCTTTGCAGACAAGCCATTTAAAATACCCTTAACATATTAAACAGCCATTAAGTCTTTGAAATAAAGTGTATTTTTAGAGAAATCTTCTCATATTATTAGGCAGAAAATCTCACCTGCCATAGTTTTCAAAACAGCATAATTTCACTCTTCTCAATGATGAATCTGTTGTATTACACAGCCTTTGAGTATTTAGCTTTACCAATGCCATGTACTTTAAAAATGTTTAGAGATCCTACCAGTCTTTGAAAACATACTTGTTCCTTGTTTCAGTTCCAGTTTTATGTATATTTTCTGCCTTGCACCTGATTATTCCAACGTCTGATGGATGGCCTAGGGAATCTAACTCTGGTATTGATTGTTTTTGCAGATTGTGTCCCCTTGTAGCTGATTTCTTCATTATTGTGTAAATTTAGATCATGAGCTCACGTTTAGCTAAACAGCTAACCTTGTAAGAGGCTTAGGTGTGAACGCTTGTAAGCTTCAGCAGAAAGTCAGCAAAGATTTATATGTGTCCCTCCAATGAGTTGCCCGCGAGGACCCCGTTTTCTACATGTGTTGGTCCAATACTCCCTCTAAAGGCAGGGGACTCAGACAGGGCTGCTTTGAGGCACCCAATCTGGGGCAGAGGCTGTGGGCGGCCTATGGCCCACGCAGGAGCCTATTCGCGTGTGTCCCAGGGACCCAACTGCCTGTGAACTTCGGTCACCTGACAGGAAACCACGATGCCCAGACCTATGGTTACCTGTGCAGCGAGGTGTACTGCATGGACAGGTTCCACAAACACTTCAAGTAAGAGGGAGGCCTGAGTGGAAAGGTGAGAGTTTGGGCACCTCTACAGACAAAGAATGCGCCCTTTAGCCTGGGCCTAAATGCTTGTGACACCGCACTGGGCCTGCCTGGCTATGAGGGCCCTGCCCTGGGCCCCCTGCTCCCCTGCCCTTTGTTCAGTCACCGCAGAGATGGCCACACCCACTCCCTCAGTGAGGGCAGTGTTCCAAACTCCCTTAGCCCCGCCCCCTCTGCGCAGGTTACCATGCACTACAGATGCTGCATTCTGAGGCCTGGGCATTCCGAGAATGCCAAGGGCAGACATGATGACATTAAATGATTTCCTCTTGTGTCAGTTTTGGTAAACTTTAGGAGCTAGGAAATGGTTCAGTTTACACAAATGTTCAAATTTACTGGCATTTCAGATATTCTCTGCTATAACATTGTCCTGATTCTTTCTGTATATTCTTAACTTATGTTTTTGTTTTCCTTAATCAAAGTGTGTCTTTTAAATCTTGTCAAAGAATATTCTTTGGAATTACTACATCACCTGAATTTTATACGTTTTCCATTGTATTAAGTTCTGCTCATATCTTTATTTTTCTTTTTTCTATGTTCTCAGGGTTTATTGCTTTGATCTTCTGATGTCAATTAAAACACTTGGTTACTCATTTTAATAAATCTTTTTACTTATAAAGATTTGACCTTTTGAAGATTCCAGCTTACTTGTAAGTTTCTAAGGGTCTGGTCTTCTACATTGTTGCTGGCCTAAGGCTTTGTTCACAATATAGTAAAGTGTATATTGACCTATTTTCCCCTCGACTTTCTGTGATTCCCTACATCTCCCCTTTCTTTGCAGACAAGCCATTTGAAATACCCTTAACTTATTTCACAGCTTATAAGTCTTTGAAATAATGTGTATTTTTAGAGAAATCTTCTTATATATTTAGGCAGAAAATCTGATCTGCCATAGGTTTCAAAACAGCATAATTTCAATCTTCTCAATGATGAATCTGTTGTATTACACAACATTTTTTGTGTATATTTTTGTGTATATTTTCTGCCTTGCACCTGATTATTCCAACATCTGATGGATGCCCTAGGGAATCTAAATCTGGTATCGATTGTTTTTGTGATTGTCTCCCCTTTTATTTGATTTCTTCATTATTGTGTAAATTTAGATCATGATCTCATGTTTAGGTAAACATCTGACTTTGTAAGAGGCTTAGGTGTGAACGCTCCTAAGCTTCATCAGAAAGTCCGCAAAGATTTATTTGTGTCCCTCCAATGAGTTACCCCGAGGACCCAGTTTACTACAAGTGTTGGTCTAATACTCCCTCTAGAGGCAGGGACTCAGACAGGACTGCTTGGCTGCCACCGATCTGGGGTAGTGGCATTTGGCGGCCTCTGGCCCGGGCAGGAGGCTCCCCGCGTGTGTCCCACGACACATATGCCTGCGAACTTCGGTCACCTGGTAGGAAGCTACGATTCCCAGACCTATGGTTAGCTGTGCAGCGTGGTGTACTGCGCGGACAGGTTCCACACACACTTCATATAAGAGGGCGGCCTGAGTGGAAAGTTGAGAGTTTGGGCAGCTGTGCAGACAAAGAAGGCGCCATTTGGACTGGGCCTAAAGGCTTGTGACACCCCACTGGGCCTGCCGGGCTCTGAGGGCCCTGCACGGGGACCCCTGCTCCCCTGCTGTTTGTTCAGTTACAGCAGAGATGGCCACACACACTCCCTCAGTGAGGGCAGTGTTCCAACCATCCTCAGCCCCGCCCCCTCTCCGCAGGTTCCCATGCACTACAGATGCTGCATTCTGAGGCCAGGGCGTTCCGAGATTGCCAAGGGCAGACATGATGACCTTAAATGATTTCCTCTTGTGTCAGTTTCGGTAAACTTTGGAGCTAGGAAAAGTTTCAGTTTACACAAATGTTCAAATTTACTGGCATTGCAGATATTCTCTGCTATAACATTGTCCTGATTCTTTCTGTATATTCTTTACTTATGTTTTTGTTTTCCTTAATCAAAATGTGTCTTTTAAATCTTTTCAAATAATATTCTTTGGACTTACTATATCACCTGAATATTATACGTTTTCCGTTGTATTAAGTTCTACTCATATCTTTATTTTTCTTTTTTCTATGTTCTCAGGGTTTATGTTTTGATCTTCTGATATCAATTAAAACACTTGGATACTCATTTTAATAAATCTTTTTAGTTATAAAGATTTGAACTTTTGAAGATACCAGCTTACTTGTAAGTTTCTAAGGGTCAGGTCCTCTACATTGTTGCTGGCCTAAGGCTTTGTTCACAATATAGTAAAGTGTATATTGACCTATTTTCCCCTCGACTTTCTGTGATTCCCTACATCTCCCCTTTCTTTGCAGACAAGCCATTTGAAATACCCTTAACTTATTTCACAGCTTATAAGTCTTTGAAATAATGTGTATTTTTAGAGAAATCTTCTCATATTATTAGGCAGAAAATCTCACCTGCCATAGTTTTCAAAACAGCATAATTTCACTCTTCTGAATGATGAATCTGTTGCATTACACAACCTTTGAGTATTTAGCTTTATCAATGACATGTACTTTAAAAATGTTTTAGAGATCCTACCAGTCTTTGAAAACATCCTTGTTCCTTGTTTCAGTTCCAGTTTTCTGTATATATTCTGCCTTGCACTTGATTATTCCAACATCTGATGGATGGCCTAGGGAATCTAATTCTGGTATAGATTGTTTTTGCTGCTTTTCTCCGCTTGTAGCTCATTTCTTCATTATTGTGTAAATTTAGATCATGAGCTCATTTTGGCTAAACAGCTGACCTTATAAGAGGCTTAGGTGTGAACGCTCGTAAGCTTCTGCAGAAAGTCGGGAAAGATTTATTTGTGTCCCTCCAATGAGTTGCCCGCAGGGACCCGTTTTCTACAAGTGTTGGTCAATACTACCTCTAGAAGGAGGGGATTCAGAGAAGGCTTCTTTGTGGCCCATGATCTGGTGCCGTGGCAGTGGGCGTCCTGTGGCCGGGCAGGAAACTCTCCGCGTGTGTCCCAGGGACCCATCTGCCTGCGAACTTCGGTCACCTGGCAGGAAGCTACGAAGCCCAGACCAATGGTTATCTGTGCAGCGAGGTTTACTGCGTGGACAGGTTCCACACACACTTCAAGTAAGAGGGTGGCCTGAGTGGAAAGGTGAGAGTTTGGGCAGCTGTGCAGACAAAGAAGGCGCACTTTGGCCTGGGCCTAAATGCTTGTGACACCCCACTGGGCCTGCCGGGCTCTGAGGGCCCTGCCCTGGGCCCCCTGTTCCCCTGCTTTTTGTTCAGTCAGAGCAGAGATGGCCACACCCACTCCCTCAGTGAAGTCCGTGTTCCAACCTCCCTCAGCCACGCCCCCTCTCCGCAGGTTACCTTGGACTACAGATGCTGCATTCTGAGACCAGGGCGTTCTGAGTATGCCAAGGGCAGACATGATGACCTTAAATGATTTCCTCTTGTGTCAGTTTTGGTAAACTTTAGGAGCTACGAAATGGTTTAGTTTACACAAATGTTCAAATTTACTGGCATTTCAGATATTCTCTGCTATAACATTGTCCTGATTCTTTCTGTATATTCTTTACTTATGTTTTGGTTTTCCTAAATCAAACTGTGTCTTTCAAATCTTGTCAAAGTTTATTCGTTGGACTTACTAGATCAGCTGAATTTTATACGTTTTCTGTTGTTTTAAGTTCTGCTCATATCTTTATTTTTCTTTTTTCTATGTTCTCAGGGTTTATGTTTTGATCTTCTGATATCAATTAAAACACTTGGTTACTCATTTTAATAAATCTTTTTACTTATAAATATTTGAACTTTTGAAGATTCCAGCTTACTTGTAAGTTTCTAAGGGTAAGGTCCTCTACATTGTTGCTGGCCTAAGGCTTTGTTCATAATATAGTAAAGTGTATATTGACCTATTTTCCCCTCGACTTTCTGTTTTTCCCTACATCTCCCCTTTCTTTGCAGTCAAGCCATTTGAAATACCCTTAGATTATTTCACAGCTTATAAGTCTTTGAAATAATGTGTATTTTTTAGAGATATCTTCTTATATAATTAGCCAGAAAATCTGACCTGCCATAGTTTTCAAAACAGCATAAATTCACTCTTCTCAATGACGAATCTGTTGTATTACTCAACCTTTGAGTATTTAGCTTTATCAATGACATGTACTTTAAAAATGTTTTAGAGATTCTACCAGTCTTTGAAAACATCCTTGTTCCTTGTTTCAGTTCCAGTTTTCTGTATATTTTCTGCCTTGCACTTGATTATTCCAACCTCTGATGTATGGCCTAGGGAATCAAATTCTGGTATTGATTGTTTTTGCTGCTTTTCTCCCCTTCTAGCTGATTTCTTCATTATTGTGTAAATTTAGATCATGAGCTCATGTTTAGCTAAACAGCTGACCTTGTAAGAGGCTTAGGTGTGAACGTTCGTAAGCTTCAGCAGAAACTCGGCAAAGATTTATTTGTGTCCCTCCAATGAGTTCCCCACAAGGACCCCGATTCTACAAGTGTTGGTCCAATACTCCCTGTAGAGGCTTGGACTCAGACAGGACTGCTTTGTTGCTACCGATCTGGGTTAGAGGTTCTTGGCGGCCTATGGTCCGGGCAGGAGGCTCCCCGCGTGTTTCCCACGACCCATCTGCCTGCGAACTTCAGAAACCTGGCAGGAAGCTACGATGCCCACACATATGGTAAGCTGTACAGCGAGGTGTACTGTGCGGACAGGTTCCACACACACTTCAAGTAAGAGGACGGCCTGAGTGGAAAGGTGAGAGATTGGGCAGCTGTGCAGACAAAGAAGGCGCCCTTTGGCCTGGGCCTAAATGCTTGTGACACCCGACTGGGCCTGCCGGGCTCTGAGGGCCCTGCCCTTGTCCCCATTCTCCCCTGCCCATTGTTCAGTCACAGCAGAGATGGCCACACCCACTCCCTCAGTGAGGGCAGTGTTCCAACCTCCCTCAGTCCCGCCCCCTCTCCGCAGGTTACAATGGAATACAGATGCTGCATTCTGAGGCCAGGGCGTTCTGAGAATGCCAAGGGCAGACATGATGACCTTCAATGATTTCCTCTTGTGTCAATTTTGGTAAACTTTAGGAGCTAGGAAATGGTCCACTTTACAGAAATATTAAAATTTACTGGCATTTCATATATTCTCTGCTACAACATTGTCCTGATTCTTTCTGTATATTCTTTACTTATGTTTTGGTTTTCCTTAATCAAAGTGTGTCTTTTAAATCTTTTCAAAGAATATTCTTTGGACTTACTACATCACCTGAATTTTATACGTTTTCTGTTGTATTAAGTTCTGCTCATATCTTTATTTATCTTTTTTCTATGTTCTCAGGGTTTATTGTTTTGATCTTCTGATGTCAAATAAAACCCTTGGTTATTCATTTTAATAAATATTTTTACTTATAAAGATTTGAACTTTTCAAGATTCCAGCTTTCTTGTAGTTCACAATATAGCAAAGTATATATTGACATATTTTCCCCTCTACATTCTGTGATTTCCTACATCTCACCTTTCTTTGCAGAGAAGCCATTTGAAATACCCTTAACTTATTTCACAGCCAATAAGTCTTTGAAATAATATATATTTTTTAGAGAAATCTTCTTATATAATTAGGCAGAAAATATGACCTGCCATAATTTTCAAAACAGCATAATTTCACTCTTCTCAATGATGAATCTGTTGTATTACACAACCTTTGAGTATTTCGCTTTATCAATGTCATGTACTTTATAAATGTTTTAGAGATCCTACCAGTCTTTGAAAACATCCTTGTTCCTTGTTTCCGTCCCAGTTTTATGTATATATTCTGCCTTGCACTTGATTATTCCAACATCTGATGGATGGCCTAGGGAATCTATCTGTGGTATTGATTGTTTTTGCTGCTTTTCTCACCTTGTAGCTGATTTCTTCATTAGTGTGTAAATTTAGATCATGAGCTCATGTTTAGCTAAACAGCTGACCTGGTAAGAGGCTTAGTTGTGAACACTCGTAAGCTTCAGCAGAAAGTCGGCAAAGATTTATTTGTGTCCCTGCAATGTGTTACCCCGAGGACCCCGTTTTCTACAGGTGTTGGTCCAATACTCCCTTTAGAGGCAGGGACTCAGACAGGACAGCTTTGCTGCCACCGATCTGGTGTAGTGGCTCTTGGCGGCCTGTGACCCGGGCAGGAGGCTCCCCGCATGTGTCCCACGACCCATCTGCCTGCGAACTTCGGTCACCTGGCAGGAAGCTACGATGCCGAGACCTATGGTTAGCTGTGCAGTGAGGTGTACTGTGCGGACCGTTTCCACACGCACTTCAAGTAAGAGGGCGGCCTGATTGGAACGGTGAGAGTTTGGGCAGCGGTGCAGACAAAGAAGGCGCCCTTTGACCTAGGTCTAAATGCTTGTGACACCCCACTGGGCCTGCCGTGCTCTGAGGGCCCTGACCTTCGCCCCCTTCTCCCCTGCCCTTTGTTCAGTCACAGCAGAGATGGCCACACCCACTCCCTCAGTGAGGGCAGTGTTCCGACCTCCCTCAGCCCCGCCCCTTCTCCTCAGGTTACCATGTACTACAGATGCTGCATTCTGAGGCCAGGGCGTTCCGAGAATGCCAAGGGCAGACATGATGACCTTAAATGATTTCCTCTAGTGTCAATTTTGGTAAACTTTAGGAGCTAGTAAATGGTGCACTTTACAGAAATATACAAAGTTAATGGCATTTCATACATTCTCTGCTACAACATTCTCCTGATTTTATCTGTATATTCTTTTCTTATGTCTTTGTTTCCTTAATCAAAGTGTGTCTTTTAAATCTTGTCAAAGAATATTCTTTGGACTTACTACATCACCTGAAATTTATACGTTTTCCGTTGTATTAAGATCTGCTCATAACTTTATTTTTCTTTTTTCTATGTTCTCAGGGTTTATTGTTTTGGTCTTCTGATGTCATTTAAAACACTTGGTTATTCATTTTAATAAATGTTTTACTTATAAAGATTTCAACTTTTCAAGATTCCAGCTTACTTGTAAGTTTCTAAGGGTCAGGTCCTCTACATTGATGCTGGCCTAAGGCTTAGTTCACAATATTGCAAAGTATATATTGACCTATTTTCCCCTCGACTTTCTGTGATTTCCTACATATCACATTTCTTTGCAGACAAGCTATTTGAAATACCCTTAACTTATTTAACAGCCAATAAGTCTTTGAAATAATGTGTATTTGTTAGAGAAATCTTTTTATATATTTAGGCAGAAAATCTGACCTGCAATAGTTTTCAAAACAGCATAATTTCACTCTTCTCAATGATGAATCTGTTGTATTACACAACTTTTGAGTATTTGGTTTATCAATGACATGTACTTTAAAAATGTTTTAGAGATCCTACCAGTCTTTGAAAACATCCTTCTTCCTTGTTTCAGTTCCAGTTTTATGTATATTTTCTGCCTTGCACCTGATTATTCCAACGTCTGATGGATGGCCTAGGGAATCTAATTCTGGTATTGATTGTTTTTGCTGATTGTCACCCCCTGTTGCTGATTTCTTCATTATTGTGTAAATTTACATCATGAGCTCATGTTTAGCTAAACATCTGACCTTGTAAGAGGCTAAGGTGTGAACACTCGTAAGCTTCATCAGAAAGTCCGCAAAGATTTATTTGTGTCCCTCCAATGAGTTGCCCGCGAGGACCCCGTTTTCTACAAGTGTTGGTCCAATACTCCCTCTAGAGGCACGGCCTCAGACAGGGCTGCTTTGCGCCCCACGAGCAGTGGCAGTGGCAGTGGGCTGCCTGTGGCCCGGGCAGGAGCCTCTCCGCGTGTGTCCCAGGGACCCATCTGCCTGCGAACTTCAGTCACCTGGCAGGATGCTACGATGCCCAGACCTATGGTTGACTGTGCAGCGAGGTGTAATGCGCGGACAGGTTCCACACACACTTCTAGTAAGAGGGCGGCCAGAGTGGAAAGGTGAGAGTTTGGGCAGCTGTGCATACAAAGAAGGCGTTCTTTGGCCTGGGCCTAAATGCTTGTGACACCCAACTGGGCCTGCCCGGCTCTGAGGGCCCTGCACTGGGACCCCTGCACCCCTACCCTTTGTTCAGTCACAGCAGAGATGGCCACACCCACTCCCTCAGTGAGGGCAGTGTTCCAACCTCCCTCAGCCCCGCCCCCTCTCAGCAGGTTACCATGGACTACAGATGCTGGATTCTGAGGCCAGGGAGTTCCGAGAATGCCAATGGCAGACATGATGACCTTAAATGATTTCCTCTTGTGTCAGTTTTGGTAAACTTTAGGAGCTAGCAAATGGTCCACTTTACAGAAATGTTCAAATTTACTGGCCTTTCATATATTCTCTGCTATAACATTGTCCTGATTCTTTCTGTATATTCTTTACTTATGTTTTGGTTTTCCTTAATCAAAGTGTGTCTTTTAAATCTTGTCAAAGAATATTCTTTGGACTTACTACATCACCTAAATTTTATACGTTTTCCATTGTATTAAGTTCTGCTCATATCTTTATTTTTCTTTTTTCTATGTTCTCAGGGTTTATTGCTTTGATCTTCTGATGTCAATTAAAACACTTGGTTACTCATTTTAATAAATCTTTTTACTTATAAATATTTGAACTTTTTAATATTCCAGCTTACTTGTAAGTTTGTAAGGGTCAGGTCCTCTACATTGTTGCTGGTCTAAGGCTTAGTTCACAATGTAGCAAAGTATATATTGACCTATTTTCCCCTCGAATTTCTGTGATTTCCTACATCTCACCTTTCTTTGCAGACAAGCCATTAGAAATACATTTAACATATTACACAGCCATTAAGTCTTTGAAATAATGTGTATTTTTAGAGAAATCTTCTCATATTATTAGGCAGAAAATGTCACCTGCCATAGTTTTCAAAACAGCATAATTTCACTCTTCTCAATGATGAATCTGTTGTATTACACAACCTTTGAGTATTTAGCTTTAGCAATGACATGTACTTTAAAAATGTTTTCGAGATCCTAGCAGTCTTTGAAAACATCCTTGTTCCTTGTTTCAGTTCCAGTTTCATCTATATTTTCTGCCTTGCACCTGATTATTCCAACGTCTGAGGGATGGCCTAGGGAATCTAATTCTGGTATTGATTGTTTTTGCTGATTGTCTCCCCCTGTAGCTGATTTCTTCATTATTGTGTAAATTTAGATCATAAGCTCATGTTTAGCTAAACATCTGACCTTGTAAGAGGCTTAGGTGTGAACACTCGTAAACTTCATCAGAAAGTCCGCAAAGATTTATTTGTGTCCCTCCAATGAGTTGCCCGCGAGGACTCCGTTTACTACAAGTGTTGGTCCAATACTCCCTCTAGAGGCACGGCCTCAGACAGGGCTGCTTTGCGCCCCACGAGCAGTGGCAGTGGCTGTGGGCGGCCTGTGGCCCGGGCAGGATCCTCTCCGCGAGTGTCCCAGGGACCCATCTGCCTGCGAACTTCGGTCACCTGGCAGGAAGCTACGATGCCCAGACCTATGGTTGGCTGTGCAGCGAGGTGTACTGTGTGGACAGGTTCCACACACACTTCAAGTAAGAAGGCGACCTGAGTGGAAAGGTGAGAGTTTGGGCAGCTGTGCAGACAAAGAAGGTGCCCTTTGGCCTGGGCCTAAAGGCTTGTGATACCCCACTGGGCCTGACGGGCTCTGAGGGCCCTGCACTGGAACCACTGCTCCACTGCTGTTTGTTCAGTTACAGCAGAGATGGCCTCACCCACTCCCTCAGTGTGGGCAGTGTTCCAAACTCCCTCAGCCCCGCCCCCACTCCGCAGGTTCCCATTCACTACAGATGCTGCATTCTGAGGCCAGGGCGTTCCGAGAATGCCAAGGGCAGACATGATGACCTTAAATGATTTCCTCTTGTGTCAGTTTTGGTAAACTTTAGGAGCTAGGAAATGGTCCACTTTACACATATGTTCAAATTTACTGGCATTTCAGATATTCTCTGCTATAACATTGTCCTGATTCTTTCTGTATATTCTTTCCTTATGTTTTTGTTTTCCTTAATCAAAGTGTGTCTTTTAAATCTTGTCAATGAATATTCTTTGGACTTACTACATCACCTGAATTTTATACGATTTCCGTTGTATTAAGTTCTGCTCATATCTTTATTTTTCTTTTTTCTATGTTCTCAGGGTTTATTGTTTTGATCTTCTGATGTCAATTAAAACACTTGGTTACTCATTTTAATAAATCTTTTTACTTATAAAGATTTGAACTTTTGAAGATACCAGCTTACTTGTAAGTTTCTAAGGGTCAGGTACTCTACATTGCTGCTGGCCTAAGGCTTTGTTCACAATATAGTAAAGTGTATATTGACCTATTTTCCCCTCGACTTTCTGTGATTCCCTATATCTCCCCTTTCTTTGCAGACAAGCCATTTGAAATACCCTTAACTTATTTCACAGCTTATATGTCTTTGAAATAATGTGTATTTTTAGAGAAATCTTCTCATATTATTAGGCAGAAAATCTCACCTGCCATAGTTTTCAAAAGAGCATAATTTCACTCTTCTCAAGGATGAATCTGTTGCATTATACAACCTTTCAGTATTTGCTTTATCAATGACATGTACTTTAAAAATGTTTTAGAGATCCTACCAGTCTTTGAAAACATCCTTGTTCCTTGTTTCAGTTCCAGATTTGTGTATATTTTCTGCCTTGCACCTGATTATTCCAACATCTGATGGATGACCTAGGGAATCTAATTATGGTATTGATTGTTTTTGCTTATTGTCTCCCCCAGTATTTGATTTCTTCATTATTGTGTAAATTTAGATCATGAGCTCATGTTTAGGTAAACATCTTACTTTGTAAGGGGCTTAGGTGTGAACGCTCCTAAGCTTCATCAGAAAGTCCGCAAAGATTTATTTGTGTCCCTCCAATGAGTTACCCCGATGACCCCGTTTACTACAAGTGTTGGTCCAATACTCTCTCTAGAGGCAGGGACTCAGACAGGACTGCTTTGCTGCCACCGATCTGGGGTAGTGGCTTTTGGCGGCCTGTGGCCCGGGCAGGAGGCTCCCCGCGTGTGTCCCACGACCCATGTGCCTGCGAACTTCGGTCACCTGGCAGGAAGCTACGATGCCCAGACCTATGGTTAGCTGTGCAGCGAGGTGTACTTTGCGGACCGGTTCCACACACACTTCAAGTTAGAGGGCTGCTTGAGTGGAAAGGTGAGAGTTTGGGCAGCTGTGCAGACAAAGAAGGTGCCCTTTGGCCTAGGCCTAAATGCTTGTGACATCCGACTGTGCGTGCCGGGCTGTGAGGGCCCTGCCCTTGGCCCCCTTCTCCACTGCCTTTGTTCTGTCACCGCAGAGATGTCCACACCCACTCCCTCAGTGTGGGCAGTGTTCCAACCTCCCTCAGCCCCGCTCCCTCTCCACAGGTTACCATGGAAAACAGATGCTGCATTCTGAGGCCAGGGCGTTCCGAGAATGCCAAGGGCAGACATGATGATCTTAAATGATTTCCCCTAATGTCAATTTTTGTAAACTTTAGGAGCTAGGAAATGGTCCACTTTACAGAAATATTCAAATTTACTGGCATTTCATATATTCTCTGCTACAACATTCTCCTGATTTTTTCTGTATATTCTTTACTTATGTTTTGGTTTTCTTTAATCAAAGTGTGTATTTTAAATATTGTCAAAGAATATTCTATGGACTTACTACATCACCTGAATTTTATACGTTTTCTGTTGTATTAAGTTCTGCTCATAACTTTATTTATCTTTGTTCTATGCTCTCAGGGTTTTATTGTTTTGATCATCTGATGTCAATTAAAACACTTGGTTATTCATTTTAATAAATCTTTTTACTTATAACGATTTGAAATTTTCAAGATTCCAGCTTACCTGTAAGTTTCTAAGGGTCAGGTCCTCTACATTGTTGCTGGCCTAAGGCTTAGTTCACAATATAGCACAGTATACATTGACCTATTTTCCCCTCGACTTTCTGTGATTTCCTACATCTCACCTTTCTTTGCAGACAAGCCATTTGAAATACGCTTAACTTATTTCACAGCCAATAAGTCTTTGAAATAATGTGTATTTTTAGAGAAATCTTCTTATATATTTAGGCAGAAAATCTGACCTGCCATAATTTTCAAAACAGCATAATTTCACTCTTCTCAATGATGAATCTGTTGTATTACACAACCTTTGAGTATTTAGCTTTATCAATGACATGTACTTTAAAAATGTTTTAGAGATCCTACCAGTCTTTGAAAACATCCTTGTTCCTTGTTTCAGTTCCAGATTTGTGTATATTTTCTGCCTTGCACCTGATTATTCCAACATCTGATGGATGACCTAGGGAATCTAATTATGGTATTGATTGTTTTTGCTTATTGTCTCCCCCGGTATTTGATTTCTTCATTATTGTGTAAATTTAGATCATGAGCTCATGTTTAGGTAAACATCTTACTTTGTAAGGGGCTTAGGTGTGAACGCTCCTAAGCTTCATCAGAAAGTCCGCAAAGATTTATTTGTGTCCCTCCAATGAGTTACCCCGATGACCCCGTTTACTACAAGTGTTGGTCCAATACTCTCTCTAGAGGCAGGGACTCAGACAGGACTGCTTTGCTGCCACCGATCTGGGGTAGTGGCTTTTGGCGGCCTGTGGCCCGGGCAGGAGGCTCCCCGCGTGTGTCCCACGACCCATGTGCCTGCGAACTTCGGTCACCTGGCAGGAAGCTACGATGCCCAGACCTATGGTTAGCTGTGCAGCGAGGTGTACTTTGCGGACCGGTTCCACACACACTTCAAGTTAGAGGGCTGCTTGAGTGGAAAGGTGAGAGTTTGGGCAGCTGTGCAGACAAAGAAGGTGCCCTTTGGCCTAGGCCTAAATGCTTGTGACATCCGACTGTGCGTGCCGGGCTGTGAGGGCCCTGCCCTTGGCCCCCTTCTCCACTGCCTTTGTTCTGTCACCGCAGAGATGTCCACACCCACTCCCTCAGTGTGGGCAGTGTTCCAACCTCCCTCAGCCCCGCTCCCTCTCCACAGGTTACCATGGAAAACAGATGCTGCATTCTGAGGCCAGAGCGTTCCGAGAATGCCAAGGGCAGACATGATGACCTTAAATGATTTCCCCTAATGTCAATTTTTGTAAACTTTAGGAGCTAGGAAATGGTCCACTTTACAGAAATATTCAAATTTACTGGCATTTCATATATTCTCTGCTACAACATTCTCCTGATTTTTTCTGTATATTCTTTACTTATGTTTTGGTTTTCTTTAATCAAAGTGTGTATTTTAAATATTGTCAAAGAATATTCTATGGACTTACTACATCACCTGAATTTTATACGTTTTCTGTTGTATTAAGTTCTGCTCATAACTTTATTTATCTTTGTTCTATGCTCTCAGGGTTTTATTGTTTTGATCATCTGATGTCAATTAAAACACTTGGTTATTCATTTTAATAAATCTTTTTACTTATAACGATTTGAAATTTTCAAGATTCCAGCTTACCTGTAAGTTTCTAAGGGTCAGGTCCTCTACATTGTTGCTGGCCTAAGGCTTAGTTCACAATATAGCACAGTATACATTGACCTATTTTCCCCTCGACTTTCTGTGATTTCCTACATCTCACCTTTCTTTGCAGACAAGCCATTTGAAATACGCTTAACTTATTTCACAGCCAATAAGTCTTTGAAATAATGTGTATTTTTAGAGAAATCTTCTTATATATTTAGGCAGAAAATCTGACCTGCCATAATTTTCAAAACAGCATAATTTCACTCTTCTCAATGATGAATCTGTTGTATTACACAACCTTTGAGTATTTAGCTTTATCAATGACATGTACTTTAAAAATGTTTTAGAGATCCTAACAGTCTTTCATAACATAATTGTTCCTTGTTTCAGTTCCAGTTTCATGTATATTTTCTGCCTTGCACCTGATTATTCCAACGCTTTATGTATGGCATAGGGTATCTAATTCTGGTATTGATTGTTTTTGCTGAATGTCTCCCCCTGTAGCTGATTTCTTCATTATTGTGTAAATTTAGATCATGAGCTCATGTTTAGCTAAACATCTGACCTTGTAAGAGGCTTAGGTTTGAACACTCTTAAGCTTCATCAGAAAGTCGGCAAAGATTTATTTGTGTCCCTCCAATGAGTTACCCGCGAGGACCCCGTTTTCTACAAATGTTGGTCCCATAATCCCTCTAGAGGAACGGCCTCAGACAGGGCTGCTTTGTGCCCCACGATCTGGGGCAGTGGCATTGGGCGGCCTGTGGCCCAGGCAGAAGCCTCTCCGCGTGTGTCCCAGGGTCCCATCTGCCTGTGAACTTCGGTCACCTGGCAGGAAGCTACGATGCCCAGACCTATGGTTAGCTGTGTAGCGAGGTGTACTGCGCGGACAGGTTCCACACACATTTCAAGTAAGAGGGAGGCCCGAGTGGAAAGGTGAGAGTTTGGGCAGCTGTGCATACAAAGAAGGCGCCCTTTGGCCTGGGCCTAAATGCTTGTGACACCCCACTGGGCATGCCGGGCTCTGAGGGCCCAGTACTGGGACTCCTGCTCCCCTGCCCTTTGTTCAGTCACAGCAGCGATGGCCACACCCACTCCCTCAGTGAGGGCAGTGTTCCAACCTCCCTCAGCCCGGCACCCTCTCCCCAGGTTACCATGGACTACAGATGCTGCATTCTGAGTCCATGGCATTCCGTGAATGCCAAGGGCAAACATGATGACCTTAAAGGATTTCCTCTTGTGTCAGTTTTGGTAAACTTTAGGAGCTAGGAAATGGTCCACTTTACACAAATGTTCAAATTTACTGGCATTTCAGATATTCTCTGCTATAACATTGTCCTGATTCTTTCTGTATATTCTTTCCTTATGTTTTTGTTTTCCTTAATCAAAGTGTGTCTTTTAAATCTTGTCAATGAATATTCTTTGGACTTACTACATCACCTGAATTTTATACGATTTCCGTTGTATTAAGTTCTGCTCATATCTTTATTTTTCTTTTTTCTATGTTCTCAGGGTTTATTGTTTTGATCTTCTGATGTCAATTAAAACACTTGGTTACTCATTTTAATAAATCTTTTTACTTATAAAGATTTGAACTTTTGAAGATACCAGCTTACTTGTAAATTTCTAAGGGTCAGGTCCTCTACATTGTTGCTGGCCTAAGGCTTTGTTCACAATATAGTAAAGTGTATATTGACCTATTTTCCCCTCGACTTTCTGTGATTCCCTACATCTCCCCTTTCTTTGCAGACAAGCCATTTGAAATACCCTTAACTTATTTCACAGCTTATATGTCTTTGAAATAATGTGTATTTTTAGAGAAATCTTCTCATATTATTAGGCAGAAAATCTCACCTGCCATAGTTTTCAAAAGAGCATAATTTCACTCTTCTCAAGGATGAATCTGTTGCATTATACAACCTTTGAGTATTTAGCTTTATCAATGACATGTACTTTATAAATGTTTTAGAGATCCTACCAGTCTTTGAAAACATCCTTATTCCTTGTTTCATTTCCAGTTTTGTGTATATTTTCTGCCTTGCACCTGATTATTCCAACATCTGATGGATGGCCTAGGGAATCTAATTCTGGTATTGATTGTTTTTGCTGATTGTCTCCCCCGGTATTTGATTTCTTCATTATTGTGTAAATTTAGATCATGAGCTCATGTTTAGGTAAACATCTGACTTTGTAAGAGGCTTAGGTGTGAACGCTCGTAAGCTTCATCAGAAAGTCCGCAAAGATTTATTTGTGTCCCTCCAATGAGTTACCCCGATGACCCCGTTTACTACAAGTGTTGGTCCAATACTCCCTCTAGAGGCAGGGACTCAGACAGGACTGCTTTGCTGCCACCGATCTGTGGTAGTGGCTTTTGGCGGCCTGTGGCCCGGGCAGGAGGCTCCCCGCGTGTGTCCCACAACCCATGTGCCTGCGAACTTCGGTCACCTGGCAGGAAGCTACGATGCCCAGACCTATGCTTAGCTGTGCAGCGAGGTGTACTGTGCGAACCGGTTCCACACACACTTCCAGTAAGAGGGCGGCTTGAGTGGAAAGGTGAGAGTTGGGGCAGCTGTGCAGACAAAGAAGGCGCCCTTTGGCCTAGGCCTAACTGCTTTTGACACCCGACTGGACATGCCGGGCTGTGAGGGCCCTGCCCTTGGCCCCCTTCTCCCCTGCCTTTGTTCTGTCACCGCAGAGATCGCCACACCCACTCCCTCATTGAGGGCAGTGTTCCAAACTCCCTCAGCCCCGCTCGCTCTCTGCAGGTTATCATGGAGAACAGATGCTGCATTCTGAGGCCAGGGCGTTCCGAGAATGCCAAGGGCAGACATGATGACCTTACATGATTCCCTCTAATGTCAATTTTGGTAAACTTTAGGAGCTAGGAAATGGTCCACTTTACAGAAATATTCAAATTTACTGGCATTTCATATATTCTCTGCTTCAACATTCTCCTGATTTTTTCTGTATATCCTTTACTTATATTTTGGTTTTCTTTAATCAAAGTGTGTATTTTAAATATTGTCAAAGAATATTCTATGGACTTACTACATCACCTGAATTTTATACGTTTTCTGTTGTATTAAGTTCTGCTCATAACTTTATTTATCTTTTTTCTATGTTCTCAGGGTTTATTGTTTTGATCATATGATGTCAATTAAAACACTTGGTTATTCATTTTAATAAATCTTTTTACTTATAAAGATTTGAAATTTTCAAGATTCCCGCTTACCTGTAAGTTTCTAAGGGTCAGTTCCTCTACATTGTTGCTGGCCTAAGGCTTAGTTCACAATATAGCAAAGTATATATTTACCTATTTTCCCCTCGACTTTCTGTGATTTCCTACAATTCACCTTTCTTTGCAGGCAAGCCATTTGAAATACCCTTAACTTATTTCACAGCCAATAAGTCTTTGAAATAATGTGTATTTTTAGAGAAATGTTCTTATATATTTAGGCAGAAAAGCTGACATGCCATAGTTTTCAAAACAGCATAATTTCACTCTTCTCAATGATGAATCTGTTGTATTACACAACCTTTGAGTATTTAGCTTTATCAATGACATGTACTTTAAGAGTGTTTTAGAGATCCTAACAGTCTTTGATAACATCCTTGTTCCTTGTTTCAGTTCCAGTTTCATGTATATTTTCTGCCTTGCACCTGATTATTCCAACGCCTTATGTATGGCATAGGGAATCTAACTCTGGTATTGATTGTTTTTGCTGATTGTCTCCCACTGTAGCTGATTACTTCATTATTGTGTAAATTTAGATCATGAGCTCATGTTTAGCTAAACATCTGACCTTGTAAGAGGCTTAGGTGTGAACACTCTTAAGCTTCATCAGAAAGTCCGCAAAGATTTATTTGTGTCCCTCCAATGAGTTACCCGCGAGGACCCCGTTTTCTACAAATGTTGTTCCAATACTCCCTCTAGAGGCACGGTCTCAGACAGGGCTGCTTTGTGCCACACGATCTGGGGCAGTGGCATTGGGCGGCCTGTGGCACGGGCAGGAACCTCTCCGCGTGTGTCCCAGGGTCCCATCTGCCTGTGAACTTCGGTCACCTGGCAGGAAGCTACGATGCCCAGACCTATGGTTAGCTGTGTAGCGAGGTGTACTGCGCGGACAGGTTCCACACACACTTCAAGTAAGAGGGAGGCCCGAGTGGAAAGGTGAGAGTTTGGGCAGCTGTGCATACAAAGAAGGCGCCCTTTGGCCTGGGCCTAAATGCTTGTGACACCCCACTGGGCATGCCGGGCTCTGAGGGCCCAGTACTGGGACCCCTGCTCCCCTGCCATTTGTTCAGTCACAGCAGAGATGGCCACACCCACTCCCTCAGTGAGGGCAGTGTTCCAACCTCCCTCAGCCCCGCCCCCTCTCCGCAGGTTACCATGGACTACAGATGCTGCATTCTGAGTCCATGTCATTCCGAGAATGCCAAGGGCAGACATGATGACCTTAAAGGATTTCCTCTTGTGTCAGTTTTGGTAAACTTTAGGAGCTAGGAAATGGTCCACTTTACACAAATGTTCAAATTTACTGGCATTTCAGATATTCTCTGCTATAACATTGTCCTGATTCTTTCTGTATATTCTTTCCTTATGTTTTTGTTTTCCTTAATCAAAGTGTGTCTTTTAAATCTTGTCAATGAATATTCTTTGGACTTACTACATCACCTGAATTTTATACGATTTCCGTTGTATTAAGTTCTGCTCATATCTTTATTTTTCTTTTTTCTATGTTCTCAGGGTTTTTTGTTTTGATCTTCTGATGTCAATTAAAACACTTGGTTACTCATTTTAATAAATCTTTTTACTTTTAAAGATTTGAACTTTTGAAGATACCAGCTTACTTGTAAGTTTCTAAGGGTCAGGTCCTCTACATTGTTGCTGGCCTAAGGCTTTGTTCACAATATAGTAAAGTGTATATTGACCTATTTTCCCCTCGACTTTCTGTGATTCCCTACATCTCCCCTTTCTTTGCAGACAAGCCATTTGAAATACCCTTAACTTATTTCACAGCTTATATGTCTTTGAAATAATGTGTATTTTTAGAGAAATCTTCTCATATTATTAGGCAGAAAATCTCACCTGCCATATTTTTCAAAACAGCATAATTTCACTCTTCTCAAGGATGAATCTGTTGCATTATACAACCTTTGAGTATTTAGCTTTATCAATGACAGGTACTTTAAAAATGTTTTAGAGATCCTACCAGTCTTTGAAAACATCCTTGTTCCTTGTTTCAGTTCCAGTTTTGTGTATATTTTCTGCCTTGCACCTGATTATTCCAACATCTGATGGATGGCCTAAGGAATCTAATTATGGTATTGATTGTTTTTGCTGATTGTCTCCCCCGGTATTTGATTTTTCATTATTGTGTAAATTTAGATCATGAGCTCATGTTTAGGTAAACATCTGACTTTGTAAGAGGCTTAGGTGTGAACGCTCGTAAGCTTCATCAGAAAGTCCGCAAAGATTTATTTGTGTCCCTCCAATGAGTTTCCCCGATGACCCCGTTTACTACAAGTGTTGGTCCAATACTCCCTCTAGAGGCAGGGACTCAGCCAGGACTGCTTTGCTGCCACCGATCTGGTGTAGTGGCTTTTGGCGGCCTGAGGCCCGGGCAGGAGGCTCCCCGCGTGTGTCCCACGACCCATGTGCCTGCGAACATCGGTCACCTGGCAGGAAGCTACGATGCCCAGACCTATGGTTAGCTGTGCAGCGATGTGTACTGTGCGGACCGGTTCCGCACACACTTCAAGTTAGAGGGCTGCTTGAGTGGAAAGGTGAGAGTTTGGGCAGCTGTGCAGACAAAGAAGGCGCCCTTTGGCCAAGGCCTAAATGCTTGTGACACCCGACTGGACATGCCGGGCTGTGAGGGCCCTGCCCATGGCCCCCTTCTCCACTGCCTTTGTTCTGTCACCGCAGAGATGTCCACACCCACTCCCTCAGTTTGGGCAGTGTTCCAACCTCCCTCAGCCCAGCTCCCTCTCCACAGGTTACCATGGAAAACAGATGCTGCATTCTGAGGCCAGGGCGTTCCGATAATGCCAAGGGCAGACATGATGACCTTAAATGATTTCCTCTAATGTCAATATTTGTAAACTTTAGGAGCTAGGAAATGGTCCACTTTACAGAAATATTCAAATTTACTGGCATTTCATATATTCTCTGCTACAACATTCTCCTGATTTTTTCTCTATATTCTTTACTTATGTTTTGGTTTTCTTTAATCAAAGTGTGTATTTTAAATATTGTCAAAGAATATTCTATGGACTTACTACATCACCTGAATTTTATACGTTTTCTGTTGTATTAAGTTCTGCTCATAACTTTATTTATCTTTGTTCTATGCTCTCAGGGTTTATTGTTTTGATCATCTGATGTCAATTAAAACACTTGGTTACTCATTTTAATAAATCTTTTTACTTATAACGATTTGAAATTTTCAAGATTCCAGCTTACCTGTAAGTTTCTAAGGGTCATGTCCTCTACATTGTTGCTGGCCTAAGGCTTAGTTCACCATATAGCAATGTATATATTGACCTATTATCCCCTCGAGTTTCTGTGATTCCCTACATCTCACCTTTCTTTGCAGACAAGCCATTTGAAATACCCTTAACTTATTTCACAGCCAATAAGTCTTTGAAATAATGTGTATTTTTTACAGAAATCTCCTTATATAATTAGGCAGAAAATCTGACCTGCCATCGTTTTCAAAACAGCATAATTTCACTCTTCTCAATGATGAATCTGTTGTATGACACAACCTTTGAGTATTTAGCTTTATCAATGACATGTACACCTAAAAATGTTTTAGAGATCCTACCAGTCTTTGAAAACATCCTCGTTCCTTGTTTCAGTTCCAGTTTTGTGTATACATTCTGCCTTGCACCTAATTATTCCAACATCTGATGGATGGCCTAGGGAATCTAATTCTGGTATTGATTGTTTTTGCTGCTTGTCTCCCCTTGTAGCTGATTTCTTCATTATTGTGTAAATTTAGATCATGATCTCATGATTAGCTAAAGAGCTGACCTTGTAAGAGGCTTTGTGTGAACGCTCGTAAGCTTCAGCAGAAAGTCCACAAAGATTTTTTTGTGTCCCTCCAATGAGTTACCCGCGTGGACACCGTTTTCTACAAGTGTTGGTCCACTACTCCCTCTAGAGGCTGGGACTCAGACACGACTGCTTTGCTTCCCCCGATCTGGGGTAGTGGCTTTGGGAGGCCTGTGGCCTTGGCAGGAGGCTCCACGCATGTGTCCCAAGACCGATCTGCCTGCGAACTTCGGTCACCTGGTAGGAAGCTATGATGCCCAGACCTATGGTTAGCTTAGAAGCAAGGTGTACTGCGCGGACCGGTTCCACACGCACTTCAAGTAAGAGGGCGGCCTGAGAGGAAAGGTGAGAGTTTGGGCAGCTGTGTAGACAAAGAAGGCGCACTTTGGCCTGGGCCTAAATGCCCGTGACACACGACTAGGTCTGCCCGGCTCTGAGGGCCCTGCCGTTTGCCCCCTTCTCCCCTGCCCTTTCTTCAGTCACAGCAGAGATGGCCACTCCCACTCCATCAGTGAGGGCAGTGTTCCCACCTCCCTCAGCCCCGCCCCCTCTCCGCAGGTTACCATGGACTACAGATGCTGCATTCTGAGGCCAGGGCGTTCCGAGAATGCCAAGGGCAGACATGATGACCTTAAATGATTTCCTCTTGTGTCAATTTTGGTAAACATTAGGAGCTAGGAAATGGTCCACTTTACACAAATGTTCAAATTTACTGGCATTTCACATATTCTCTGCTATAACATTGTCCTGATTCTTTCTGTATATTCTTTACTTATGTTTTGGTTTTCCTTAATCAAAGTGTGTCTTTTAAATCTTTTCAAAGAATATTCTTTGGACTTACTACCTCACCTGAATTTTATACGTTTTCTGTGGTATTAAGTTCTGCTCATATCTTTATTTATCTTTTTTTATGTTCTCAGGGTTTATTGTTTTGATCTTCTGATGTCATTTAAAACACTTGGTTATTCATTTTAATAAATATTCTTACTTAAAAAGATTTCAACTTTTCAAGATTTCAGCTTACTTGTAAGTTTCTAAGGGTCAGGTCCTCTACATTGTTGCTGGCCCAAAGCTTAGTTCACCATAGAGCAATGTATATATTGAGCTATTTTCCCCTCGACCTTCTGTGATTCCCTACATCTCACCTTTCTTTGCAGACAAGCCATTTGAAATACACTTAACTTATTTCACAGCCAATAAGTCTTTGAAATAATGTGTATTTTTTAGAGAAATTTTCTTATATAATTAGGCAGAAAATCTGACCTGCCACCATTTTCAAAACAGCATAATTTCAATCTTCTCAATGAGGAATCTGTTGTATGACACAACCTTTGAGTATTTAGCTTTATCAATGACATGTACTTTAAAAATGTTTTAGAGATCCTACCAGTCTTTGAAAACCTCCTTGTTCCTTGTTTCAGTTCCAGTTTTGTGTATACTTTCTGCCTTGCACCTGTTTATTCCAACATCTGATGGATGGCCTAGGGAATCTAATTCTGGTATTGATTGTTTTTGCTGCTTGTCTCCCCTTGTAGCTGATTTCTTCATTATTGTGTAAATTTAGATCATTAGCTCATGTTTATCTAAACAGCTGACCTTGTAAGAGGCTTATGTGTGAACGCTCGTAAGCTTCAGCAGAAAGTCCACAAAGATTTTTTTGTGTCCCTCCAATGATTTACCCGCGCGGACCCCGTTTTCTACAAGTGTTGGTCCACTACTCCCTCTAGAGGCTGGGACTCAGACAGGACTTCTTTGCTTCCCCCGATCTGGAGTAGTGGATTTGGGCGGCCTGTGGCCTGGGCAGGAGGCTCCCCGCGTGTGTCCCACGACCGATCTGCCTGCGAACTTCGGTAACCTGGTAGGAAGCTATGATGCCCAGACCTATGGTTAGCTTTGCAGCGAGGTGTACTGCGCGGACCGGTTCCACACGCACTTCAAGTAAGAGGGCGGCCTGAGTGGAAACGTGAGAGTTTGGGCAGCTGTGCAGACAAAGAAGGCGCACTTTGGCCTGGGCCTAAATGCTTGTGACACACGACTGGGTCTGCCGAGCTCTGAGGGCCCTGCCGTCTGCCCCCTTCTCCCCTGCCCTTTGTTCAGTCACAGAAGAGATGGCCACACCCACTCCCTCAGTGAGGGCCGTTTTCCCACCTCCCTCAGCCCCACCCCTCTCCGCAGGTTACCATGGACTACAGATGCTGCATTCTGAGGCCAGGGCGTTCCGAGAATGCCAAGGGCAGACATGATGACCTTAAATGATTTCCTCTTGTGTCAGTTTTGGTAAACTTTAGGAGCTAGGAAATGGTCCGCTTAAGAGAAATGTTCAAATTTACTGGCATTTCATATATTCTCTGCTATGACATTGTCCTGATTCTTTCTGTATATTCTTTCTTATGTTTTGGTTTTCCGTAATCAAAGTGTGTCTTTTAAATCTTTTCAAAGAATATTCTTTGGACTTACTACCTCACCTGAATTTTATACGTTTTCTGTGGTATTAAGTTCTGCTCATATCTTTATTTATTTTTTTTCTATGTTCTCATGGTTTATTGTTTTGATCTTCTGATGTCAATTAAAACACTTGGTTATTCATTTTAATAAATATTCTTACCTATAAAGATTTCAACTTTTCAAGATTTCAGCTTACTTGTAAGGTTCTAAGGGTCAGGTCCTCTATATTGTGGCTGGCCTAAGGCATAGTTCACAATATAGCAAAGTATATACAGACCTATTTTCCCCTCGACTTTCTGTGATTTCCTACATCTCACCTTTCTTTGCAGACAAGCCATTTGAAATACCCTTAACTTATTTCACAGCCAATAAGTCTTTGAAATAATGTGTATTTTTTAGAGAAATCTTCTTATATATTTAGGCAGAAAATCTGACCTGCCATAGTTTTCAAAACAGCATAATTTCACTCTTCTCAATGATGAATCTGTTGTATTACACAACCTTTGAGTATTTAGCTTTATCAATGACATGTACTTTAAAAATGTTTTAGAGATCCTACCAGTCTTTGAAAACATCCTTGTTCCTTGTTTCAGTTCCAGTTTTATGTATATTTTCTGCCTTGCACCTGATTATTCCAACGTCTGATCGATGGCGTAGGGAATCTAATTCTGGTATTGATTGTTTTTGCTGATTGTTTCCCCCTGTAGCTGATTTCTTCATTATTGTGTTAATTTGATCATGAGCTCATGTTTAGCTCAACAGCTGACCTTGTAAGAGGCTTAGTTGTGAACACTTGTAAGCTTCCTCAGAAAGTCCGCAAAGAGTTATTTGTGTCCCTCCAATGAGTTGCCCGCGAGGACCCCGTTTTCTACAAGTGTTGGTCCACTACTCCCTCTAGAGGCTGGGACTCAGACAGGACAGCTTTGCTGCCCCCGATCTCGGATAGTGGCTTTGGGCGGCCTGTGGCCTGGGCAGGAAGCTCCCCACGTGTGTCCCACGACCCATCTGCCTGCGAACTTCGGTCACCTGGCAGGAAGCTATGATGCCCAGACCTATGGTTAGCTTTGCAGCGAGGTGTACTGCGCGGACCGGGTCCACACGCACTTCCAGTAAGAGGGCGGCCTGAGTGGAAAGGTTAAAGTTTGGGCAGCTGTGCAGACAAAGAAGGCGTCCTTTGTCCTGGGCCTAAATGCTTTTGACACCCCACTGGGCCTGCCGGGCTCTGAGGGCCCTGCCCTGGGCCCACTGTTCCCCTTCCCTTTGTTCAGTCACAGCAGATTTGGCCACACCCACTCCCTCAGTGAGGGCCGTGTTCCAAACTCCCTCAGCCCCGCACCCTCTCCGTAGGTTACCATGGACTACAGATGCTGCATTCTGAGTGCAGGGCATTCCGAGAATGCCAAGGGCAGACATGATGACCTTAAATGATTTCCTCTTGTGTCTGTTTTGGTAAACTTTAGGAGCTAGGAGATGCTCCACTTTACAGAAATGTTCAAATTTACTGGCATTTCATATATTCTCTGCTGTAACATTGTCCAGATTTTTCTGTATATTCTTTACTTATGTTTTGGTTTTCCTTAATCAAAGTGTGTCTTTTAAATCTTGTCAAAGAATATTCTTAGACTTACTACATCACCTGAATTTTATACATTTTCTATTGTATTAAGTTCTCCTCATATCTTTATTTATCTTTTTTCTATGTTCTCAGGTTTATTGTTTTGATCTTCTGATGTCAATTAAAAAGCTTGGTTATTCATTTTAATAAATGTTTTACTTATAAACATTTCAACTTTTCAAGATTTCAGCTTACTTGTAAGTTTCTAAGGGTCAGGTCCTCTACATTGTTGCTGGCCTAAGGCTTAGTTCACCATATAGCAATGTATATATTGACCTATTTTCCCCTCGACTTTCTGTGATTCCCTACATCTCACCTTTCTTTGCAGACAAGCCATTTGAAATTCCCTTAACTTATTTCACAGCCAATAAGTCTTTGAAATTATGTGTATTTTTTAGAGAAATCTTCTTATATATTTAGGCAGAAAATCTGACCTGCCATAGTTTTCAAAACAGCATAATTTCACTCTTCTCAATGATGAATCTGTTGTATTAC
Organism: Mesoplodon bidens; assembly: GCF_964165515.1. Classification (NCBI taxonomy): domain Eukaryota; kingdom Metazoa; phylum Chordata; class Mammalia; order Artiodactyla; family Ziphiidae; genus Mesoplodon; species Mesoplodon bidens. The sequence goes on along the minus strand of NW_027672626.1, from coordinate 100,231 downwards.
ACAACCTTTGAGTATTTAGCTTTATCAATGACAGGTACTTTAAAAATGTTTTAGAGATCCTACCAGTCTTTGAAAACATCCTTGTTCCTTGTTTCAGTTCCAGTTTTATGTATATTTTCTGCCTTGCACCTGATTATTCCAACGTCTGATCGATGGCCTAGGGAATCTAATTCTGGTATTGATTGTTTTTGCAGACTGTTTCCAACTGTAGCTGATTTCTTCATTATTGTGTAAAGTTAGATCATGAGCTCATGTTTAGCTAAACAGCTGACCTTGTAAGAGGCTTAGGTGTGAACGCTCGTAAGCTTCAGCAGAAAGTCCACAAAGATTTTCTTGTGTCCCTCCAATGAGTTACCCGCGCGGACCCCGTTTTCTACAAGTGTTGGTCCACTACTCCCTCTAGGGGCTGGGACTCAGACAGGACTGCTTTGCTTCCCCCGATCTGGAGTAGTGGATTTGGGCGGCCTGTGGCCTGGGCAGGAGGCTCCCCGCGTGTGTCCCACGACCGATCTGCCTGCGAACTTCGGTCACCAGGTAGGAAGCTATGATGCCCAGACCTATGTTTGGCTTTGCAGCGAGGTGTACTGCGCGGACCGGTTCCACACGCACTTCAAGTTAGAGGGCGGCCTGAGTGGAAAGGTGAGAGTTTGGGCAGCTTTGAAGACAAAGAAGGCGCACTTTGGCCTGGGCCTAAATGCTTGTGACACACGACTGGGTCTGCCGGGCTCTGAGGGCCCTGCCGTTTGCCCCCTTCTCCCCTGCCCTTTGTTCAGTCACAGCAGAGATGGCCACACCCACTCCCTCAGTGAGGGCCGTGTTCCCACCTCCCTCAGCCCCGCCCCCTCTCCGCAGGTTACCTTGGACTACAGATGCTGCATTCTGAGGCCAGGGCGTTCTGAGAATGCCAAGGGCAGACATGATGACCTTAAATGATTTCCTCTTGTGTCAATTTTGGTAAACTTTAGGAACTAGGAAATGGTCCACTTTACACAAATATTCAAATTTACTGGCATTTCATATATTCTGTGCTATAACATTGTCCTGATTCTTTCTGTATATTCTTTACTTATGTTTTGGTTTTCCTTAATCAAAGTGTGTCTTTTAAATCTTTTCAAAGAATATTCTTTGGACTTACTACCTCACCTGAATTTTATACGGTTTCTGTGGTATTAAGTTCTGCTCATATCTTTATTTATCTTTTTTCTATGTTCTCAGGGTTTATTGTTTTGATCTTCTGATGTCATTTTAAACACTTGGTTATTCATTTTAATAAATATTCTTACTTATAAAGATTTCAACTTTTCAAGATTTCAGCTTACTTGTAAGTTTCTAAGGGTCAGGTCCTCTATATTGTGGCTGGCCTAAGGCTTAGTTCACAATATAGCAAAGTATATACTGACCTATTTTCCCCTCGACTTTCTGTGATTTCCGACATCTCACCTTTCTTTTTAGACAAGCCATTTGAAATACGCTTAACTTATTTCACAGCCAATAAGTCTTTGAAATAATGTGTATTTTTTAGAGAAATCTTCTTATATATTTAGGCAGAAAATCTGACCTGCCATAGTTTTCAAAACAGCATAATTTCACTCTTCTCAATGATGAATCTGTTGTATTACACAACCTTTGAGTATTTAGCTTTATCAATGACAGGTACTTTAAAAATGTTTTAGAGATCCTACCAGTCTTTGAAAACATCCTTGTTCCTTGTTTCAGTTCCAGTTTTATGTATATTTTCTGCCTTGCAACTGATTATTTTAACGTCTGATCGATGGCGTAGGGAATCTAATTCTGGTATTGATTGTTTTTGCTGATTGTTACCCGCTGTAGCTGATTTCTTCATTATTGTGTAAATTTAGATGATGAGCTCATGTTTAGCTCAACAGCTGACCTTGTAAGAGGCTTAGTTGTGAACACTTGTAAGCTTCCTCAGAAAGTCCGCAAAGATTTATTTGTGTCCCTCCAATGAGTTGCCCGCGAGGACCCCGTTTTCTACAAGTGTTGGTCCACTACTCCCTCTAGAGGCTGGGACTCAGACAGGACTGCTTTGCTGCCCCCGATCTGGGATAGTGGCTTAAGGCGGCCTGTGGCCTGGGCAGGAAGCACCCCACGTGTGTCCCACGACCCATCTGCCTGCGAACTTCGGTCACCAGGCAGGAAGCTATGATGCCCAGACCTATGGTTAGCTTTGCAGCGAGGTGTACTGCGCGGACCGGGTCCTCACGCACTTCAAGTAAGAGGGCGGCCTGAGTGGAAAGGTTAAAGTTTGGGCAGCTGTGCAGACAAAGAAGGCGTCCTTTTTCCTGCGCCTAAATGCTTGTGACACCCCACTGGCCCTGCCGGGCTGTGAGGGCCCTGCCCTGGGCCCACTGTTCCCCTTCCATTTGTTCAGTTACAGCAGAGTTGGCCACACACACTCCCTCAGTGAGGGCCGTGTTCCAAACTCCCTCAGCCACGCCCCCTCTCCTCAGGTTACCATGGACTACACATTCTGCATTCTGAGTGCAGGGCATTCCGAGAATGCCAAGGGCAGACATGATGACCTTAAATGATTTCCTCTTGTGTCAGTTTTGGTAAACTTTAGGAGCTAGGAAATGGTCCACTTTACAGAAATGTTCAAATTTACTGGCATTTCATATATTCTCTGCTATAACATTGTCCTGATTCTTTCTGTATATTCTTTACTTATATTTTGGTTTTCCTTAATCAAAGTGTGTCTTTTAAATCTTTTCAAAGAATATTCTTTGGAATTACTACCTCACCTGAATTTTATACGTTTCCTGTGGTATTAAGTTCTGCTCATATCTTTATTTATCTTTTTTCTATGATCTCTGGGTTTATTGTTTTGATCTTCTGATGTCAATTAAAACACTTGGTTATTCATTTAAATAAATATTCTTACTTATAAAGATTTCAACTTTTCAAGATTTTAGCTTACTTGTAAGTTTCTAAGGGTCATGTCCTCTATATGGTGGCTGGCCTAAGGCTTAGTTCACAATATAGCAAAGTATATACAGACCTATTTTCCCCTCGACTTTCTGTGATTTCCTACATCTCACCTTTCTTTGCAGACAAGCCATTTGAAATACCCTTAACTTATTTCACAGACAATAAGTCTTTGAAATAATGTGTATTTTTAGAGAAATCTTCTTATATATTTAGGCAGAAAATCTGACCTGCCATAGTTTTCAAAACAGCATAATTTCACTCTTCTCAATGATGAATCTGTTGTATTACACAACCTTTGAGTATTTAGCTTTATCAATGACAGGTACTTTAAAAATGTTTTAGAGATCCTACCAGTCTTTGAAAACATCCTTGTTCCTTGTTTCAGTTCCAGTTTTATGTATATTTTCTGCCTTGCAACTGATTATTTTAACGTCTGATCGATGGCGTAGGGAATCTAATTCTGGTATTGATTGTTTTTGCTGATTGCTTCCCCCTGTAGCTGATTTCTTCATTATTGTGTAAATTTAGATCATGAGCTCATGTTTAGCTCAACAGCTGACCTTGTAAGAGGCTTAGTTGTGAACACTTGTAAGCTTCCTCAGAAAGTCCGCAAAGATTTATTTGTGTCCCTCCAATGAGTTGCCCGCGAGGACCCCGTTTTCTACAAGTGTTGGTCCACTACTCCCTCTAGAGGCTGGGACTCAGACAGGACTGCTTTGCTGCCCCCGATCTGGGATAGTGGCTTAAGGCGGCCTGTGGCCTGGGCAGGAAGCACCCCACGTGTGTCCCACGACCCATCTGCCTGCGAACTGCGGTCACCTGGCAGGAAGCTATGATGCCCAGACCTATGGTTAGCTTTGCAGTGAGGTGTACTGCGCGGACCGGGTCCACACGCACTTCAAGTAAGAGGGCGGCCTGAGTGGAAAGGTTAAAGTTTGGGCAGCTGTGCAGACAAAGAAGGCGTCCTTTTTCCTGCGCCTAAATGCTTGTGACACCCCACTGGGCCTGCCGGGCTCGGAGGGCCCTGCCCTGGGCCCACTGTTCCCCTTCCATTTGTTCAGTTACACCAGAATTGGCCACACCCACTCCCTCACTGAGGGCCGTGTACCAAACTCCCTCAGCCCCGCCCCCTCTCCTCAGGTTACCATGGACTACAGATGCTGCATTCTGCGTGCAGGGCATTCCGAGAATGCCAAGGGCAGACATGATGACCTTAAATGATTTCCTCTTGTGTCAGTTTTGGTAAACTTTAGGAGCTAGGAAATGGTCCACTTTACAGAAATGTTCAAATTTACTGGCATTTCATATATTCTCTGCTATAACATTGTCCTGATTCTTTCTGTATATTCTTTACTTATGTTTTGGTTGTCCTTAATCAAAGTGTGTCTTTTAAATCTTTTCAAAGAATATTCTTTGGACTTACTACCTCACCTGAATTTTATACGTTTCCTGTGGTATTAAGTTCTGCTCATATCTTTATTTATCTTTTTTCTATGTTCTCTGGGTTTATTGTTTTGATCTTCTGATGTCAATTAAAACACTTGGTTATTCATTTAAATAAATATTCTTACTTATAAAGATTTCAACTTTTCAAGATTTCAGCTTACTTGTAATGTTCTAAGGGACAGGTCCTCTATATTGTGGCTGGCCTAAGGCTTAGTTCACAATATAGCAAAGTATATACTGACCTATTTTCCCCTCGACTTTCTGTGATTTCCTACATCTCACCTTTCTTTGCAGACAAGCCATTTGAAATACCCTTAACTTATTTCACAGCCAATAAGTCTTTGAAATTATGTGTATTTTTTAGAGAAACCTTCTTATATAATGAGGCAGAAAATCTGACCTGCCATCATTTTCAAAACAGCATAATTTCACTCTTCTCAATGATGAATCTGTTGTATGACACAACCTTTGAGTATTTAGCTTTATCAATGACATGTACACCTAAAAATGTTTTAGAGATCCTACCAGTCTTTGAAAACATCCTCGTTCCTTGTTTCAGTTCCAGTTTTGTGTATACATTCTGCCTTGCACCTGATTATTCCAACATCTGATGGATGGCCTAGGGAATCTAATTCTGGTATTGATTGTTTTTGCTGCTTGTCTCCCCTTGTAGCTGATTTCTTCATTATTGTGTAAATTTAGATCATGAGCTCATGTTTAGCTAAACAGCTGACCTTGTAAGAGGCTTGGTGTCAACGCTCGTAAGCTTCAGCAGAAAGTCCACAAAGATTTTTTTGTGTCCCTCGAATGAGTTACCCGCGCGGACCCCGTTTTCTACAAGTGTTGGTCCACTACTCCCTCTAGAGGCTGGGACTCAGACAGGACTGCTTTGCTTCCCCCGATCTGGGGTAGTGGCTTTGGGCGGCCTGTGGCCTGGTCAGGAGGCTCCACGCGTGTGTCCCACGACCGATCTGCCTGCGAACTTCGGTCACCTGGTAGGAAGCTATGATGCCCAGACCTATGGTTAGCTTTGCAGCAATGTGTACTGCGCGGACCGGTTCCACACGCACTTCAAGTAAGAGGGCGGCCTGAGTGGAAAGGTGAGAGTTTGGGCAGCTGTGCAGACAAAGAAGGCACACTTTGGCCTGGGCCTAAATGCTTGTGACACACGACTAGGTCTGCCGGGCTCTGAGGGCCCTGCCGTTTGCCCCCTTCTCCCCTGCCCTTTGTTCAGTCACAGCAGAGATGGCCACTCCCACTCCATCAGTGAGGGCAGTGTTCCCACCTCCCTCAGCCCCGCCCCCTCTCCGCAGGTTACCATGGACTACAGATGCTGCATTCTGAGGCCAGGGTGTTCCGAGAATGCCAAGGGCAGACATGATGACCTTAAATGATTTCCTCTTGTGTCAATTTTGGTAAACTTTAGGAGCTAGGAAATGGTCCACTTTACACAAATGTTCAAATTTACTGGCATTTCATATATTCTCTGCTATAACATTGTCCTGATTCTTTCTGTATATTCTTTACTTATGTTTTGGTTTTCCTTAATCAAAGTGTGTCTTTTAAATCTTTTCAAAGAATATTCTTTGGACTTACTACCTCACCTGAATTTTATACGTTTTCTGTGGTATTAAGTTCTGCTCATATCTTTATTTATCTTTTTTTTATGTTCTCAGGGTTTATTGTTTTGATCTTCTGATGTCATTTAAAACACTTGGTTTTTCATTTTAATAAATATTCTTACTTATAAAGATTTCAACTTTTCAAGATTTCAGCTTACTTGTAAGTTTCTAAGGGTCAGGTCCTCTACATTGTTGCTGGCCCAAGGCTTAGTTCACCATATAGCAATGTATATATTGACCTATTTTCCCCTCGACTTTCTGTGATTCCCTACATCTCACCTTTCTTTGCAGACAAGCCTTTTGAAATACACTTAACTTATTTCACAGCCAATAAGTCTTTGAAATAATGTGTATTTTTTAGAGAAAACTTCTTATATAATTAGGCAGAAAATCTGACCTTCCATCATTTTCAAAACAGCATAATTTCACTCTTCTCAATGATGAATCTGTTGTATTACACAACCTTTGTGTATTTAGCTTTATCAATGACATGTACTTTAAAAATGTTTTAGAGATCCTACCAGTCTTTGAAAACATCCTTGTTCCTTGTTTCAGTTCCAGTTTTGTGTATACTTTCTGCCTTGCACCTGTTTATTCCAACATCTGATGGATGGCCTAGGGAATCTAATTCTGGTATTGATTGTTTTTGCTGCTTGTCTCCCCTTGTAGCTGATTTCTTCATTACTGTGTAAATTTAGATCATGAGCTTATGTTTAGCTAAACAGCTGACCTTGTAAGAGGCTTAGGTGTGAACGCTCGTAAGCTTCTGCAGAAAGTCCACAAAGATTTTTTTGTGTCCCTCCAATGAGTTACCCGCGCGGACCCCGTTTTCTACCAGTGTTGGTCCACTACTCCCTCTAGAGGCTGGGACTCAGACAGGACTGCTTTGCTTCCCCCGATCTGGAGTAGTGGATTTGGGCGGCCTGTGGCCTGGGCAGGAGGCTCCCCGCGTGTGTCCCACGACCGATCTGCCTGCGAACTTCGGTCACCTGGTGGGAAGCTATGATGCCCAGACCTATGGTTAGCTTTGCAGCGAGGTGTACTGCGCGGACCGGTTCCACACGCACTTCAAGTAAAAGGGCGGCCTGAGTGGAAAGGTGAGAGTTTGGGCAGCTGTGCAGACAAAGAAGTCGCACTTTGGCCTGGGCCTAAATGCTTGTGACACACGACTGGGTCTGCCGGGCTCTGAGGGCCCTGCCATCTGCCCCCTTCTCCCCTGCCCTTTGTTCAATCACAGCAGAGATGGCCACACCCACTCCCTCAGTGAGGGCCGTGTTCCCACCTCCCTCAGCCCCGCCCCCTCTCCGCAGGTTACCATGGACTACAGATGCTGCATTCTGAGGCCAGGGCGTTCCGAGAATGCCAAGGGCAGACATGATGACCTTAAATGATTTCCTCTTGTGTCAGTTTTGTTAAACTTTAGGAGCTAGGAAATGGTCCACTTTACACAAATGTTCAAATTTACTGGCACTTCATATATTCTCTGCTATGACATTTTCCTGATTCTTTCTGTATATTCTTTACTTATGTTTTGGTTTTCCTTAATCAAAGTGTGTCTTTTAAATCTTTTCAAAGAATATTCTTTGGACTTACTACCTCACCTGAATTTTATACGTTTTCTGTGGTATTAAGTTCGGCTCATATCTTTATTTATTTTTTTTCTATGTTCTCATGGTTTATTGTTTTGATCTTCTGATGTCAATTAAAACACTTGGTTATTCATTTTAATAAATATTCTTACTTATAAAGATTTCAACTTTTCAAGATTTCAGCTTACTTGTAAGTTTCCAAGGGTCAGGTCCTCTATATTGTGGCTGGCCTAAGGCATAGTTCACAATATAGCAAAGTATATACAGACCTATTTTCCCCTCGACTTTCTGTGATTTGCTACATCTCACCTTTCTTTGCAGACAAGCCATTTGAAATACCCTTAACTTATTTCACAGCCAATAAGTCTTTGAAATAATGTGTATTTTTAGAGAAATCTTCTTATATATTTAGGCAGAAAATCTGACCTGCCATAGTTTTCAAAACAGCATAATTTCACTCTTCTCAATGATGAATCTGTTGTATTACACAACCTTTGAGTATTTAGCTTTATCAATGACATGTACTTTAAAAATGTTTTAGAGATCCTACCAGTCTTTGAAAACATCCTTGTTCCTTGTTTCAGTTCCAGTTTTATGTATATTTTCTGCCTTGCACCTGATTATTCCAACGTCTGATCGATGGCCTAGGGAATCTAATTCTGGTATTGATTGTTTTTGCTGATTGTTTCCCCCTGTAGCTGATTTCTTCATTATTGTGTAAAGTTAGATCATGAGCTCATGTTTAGCTCAACAGCTGACCTTGTAAGAGGCTTATTTGTGAACACTTGTAAGCTTCCTCAGAAAGTCCGCAAAGATTTATTTGTGTCCCTCCAATGAGTTGCCCGCGAGGACCCCGTTTTCTACAAGTGTTGGTCCACTACTCCCTCTAGAGGCTGGGACTCAGACAGGACTGCTTTGCTGCCCCCGATCTGGGATAGTGGCTTTGGGCGGCCTGTGGCCTGGGCACGAAGCTCCCCACGTGTGTCCCACGACCCATCTGCCTGCGAACTTCGGTCACCTGGCCGGAAGTTATGATGCCCAGACCTATGGTTAGCTTTGCAGCGAGGTGTACTGCGCGGACCGGGTCCACACGCACTTCAAGTAAGAGGGCGGCCTGAGTGGAAAGGTTAAAGTTTGGGCAGCTGTGCAGACAAAGAAGGCGTCCTTTGTCCTGGGCCTAAATGCTTGTGACACCCCACTGGGCCTGCCGGGCTCTGAGGGCCCTGCCCTGGGCCCACTGTTCCCCTTCCCTTTGTTCAGTCACAGCAGATTTGGCCACACCCACTCCCTCAGTGAGGGCCGTGTTCCAAACTCCCTCAGCCCCGCGCCCTCTCCGCAGGTTACCATGGACTACAGATGCTGCATTCTGAGTGCAGGGCATTCCGAGAATGCCAAGGGCAGACATGATGACCTTAAATGATTTCCTCTTGTGTCAGTTTTGGTAAACTTTAGGAGCTAGGAGATGGTCCACTTTACAGAAATGTTCAAATTTACTGGCATTTCATATATTCTCTGCTATAACATTGTCCTGATTTTTCTGTATATTCTTTACTTATGTTTTGGTTTTCCTTAATCAAAGTGTGTCTTTTAAATCTTGTCAAAGAATATTCTTAGACTTACTACATCACCTGAATTTTATACATTTTCTATTGTATTAAGTTCTCCTCATATCTTTATTTATCTTTTTTCTATGTTCTCAGGTTTATTGTTTTGATCTTCTGATGTCAATTAAAACACTTGGTTATTCATTTTAATAAATGTTTTACTTATAAAGATTTCAACTTTTCAAGATTTCAGCTTACTTGTAGGTTTCTAAGGGTCAGGTCCTCTACATTGTTGCTGGCCTAAGGCTTAGTTCACCATATAGCAATGTATATATTGACCTATTTTCCCCTCGACTTTCTGTGATTTCCTACATCTCACCTTTCTTTGCAGACAAGCCATTTGAAATACCCTTAACTTATTTCACAGCCATTAAGTCTTTGAAATAATGTGTATTTTTTAGAGAAATCTTCTTATATAATTAGGCAGAAAATCTGACCTGCCATCGTTTTCAAAACAGCATAATTTCACTCTTCTCAATGATGAATCTGTTGTATGACACAACCTTTGAGTATTTAGCTTTATCAATGACATGTAATTTAAAAATGTTTTAGAGATCCTACCAGTCTTTGAAAACATCCTTGTTCCTTGTTTCTGTTCCAGTTTTGTGTATACATTCTGCCTTGCACCTGATTATTCCAACATCTGATGGATGGCCTAGGGAATCTAATTCTGGTATTGATTGTTTTTGCTGCTTGTCTCACCTTGTAGCTGATTTCTTCATTATTGTGTAAATTTAGACCATGAGCTCATATTTAGCTAAACAGCTGACCTTGTAAGAGGCTTAGGTGTGAACGCTCGTAAGCTTCAGCAGAAAGTCCACACAGATTTTTTTGTGTCCCTCCAATGAGTTACCGCGCGGTTCCCGTTTTCTACAAGTGTTGGTCCACTACTCCCTCTAGAGGCTGGGACTCAGACAGGACTGCTTTGCTTCCCCCATTCTGGGGTAGGGCTTTGGGCGGCCTGTGGCCTGGGCAGGATGCTCCCCGCGTGTGTCCCACGACCGATCTGCCTGCGAACTTCGGTCACAAGGTAGGAAGCTATGATGCCCAGACCTATGGTTAGCTGTTCAGCGAGGTGTAATGCGTGTACAGGGTCCACACGCACTTCAAGTAAGAGGGCGGCCTGAGTGGAAAGGTGAGAGTTTGGGCAGCTGTGCAGACAAAGAAGGCGCACTTTGGCCTGGGCCTAAATGCTTGTGAAACCCGACTGGGTCTGCCGTGCTCTGAGGGCCCTGCCGTTTGCCCCTTTCTCCTCTGCCATTTGTTCAGTCACAGGAGAGATGGCCACACCCACTCCCTCAGTGAGGGCCCTGTTCCCACCTCCCTCAGCCCGGCCCCCTCTCTGCAGTTTACCATGGACTACAGATGCTGCATTCTGAGGCCAGGGCGTTCCGAGAATGCCAAGGGAAGACATGATGACCTTAAATGATTTCCTCCTGTGTCAATTTTGGTAAACTTTAGGAGCTAGGAAATGGTCCACTTTACACAAATATTCAAATTTACTGGCATTTCATATATTCTCTGCTATAACATTGTCCTGATTCTTTCTGTATATTCTTTACTTATGTTTTGGTTTTCCTTAATCAAAGTGTGTCTTTTAAATCTTTTCAAAGAATATTCTTTGGACTTACTACCTCACCTGAATTTTATACGTTTTCTGTGGTATTAAGTTCTGCTCATATCTTTATTTATTTTTTTTCTATGTTCTCATGGTTTATTGTTTTGATCTTCTGATGTCAATTAAAACACTTGGTTATTCATTTTAATAAATATTCTTACTTATAAAGATTTCAACTTTTCAAGATTTCAGCTTACTTGTAAGTTTCTAAGGGTCACGTCCTCTATATTGTGGCTGGCCTAAGGCTTAGTTCACAATATAGCAAAGTATATACTGACCTATTTTCCCCTCGACTTTCTGTGATTTCCTACATCTCACCTTTCTTTGCAGACAAGCCATTTGAAATACCCTTAACTTATTTCACAGCCAATAAGTCTTTGAAATAATGTGTATTTTCAAGAGAAATCTTCTTATATATTTAGGCAGAAAATCTGACCTGCCATAGTTTTCAAAACAGTATAATTTCACTCTTCTCAGTGATGAATCTGTGGTATGACACAACCTTTGAGTATTTAGCTTTATAAATGACATGTACTTTAAAAATGTTTTAGAGATCCTACCAGTCTTTGAAAACATCCTTGTTCCTTGTTTCAGTTCCAGTTTTATGTATATTTTCTGCCTTGCACCAGATTATTCCAACGTCTGATCGATGGCCTGGGGAATCTAATTCTGGTATTGATTGTTTTTGCTGATTGTTTCCCCCTGTAGCTGATTTTTTCATTATTGTGTAAAGTTAGATCATGAGCTCATGTTTAGCTCAACAGCTGACCTTGTAAGAGGCTTAGATGTGAACACTTGTAAGCTTCCTCAGAAAGTCCGCAAAATTTATTTGTGTCCCTCCAATGAGTTGCCCGCGAGGACCCCGTTTTCTACAAGTGTTGGTCCACTACTCCCTCTAGAGGCTGGGACTCAGACAGGACTGCTTTGCTGCCCCCGATCTGGGATTGTGGCTTTGGGCGGCCTGTGGCCTGGGCAGGAAGCTCCTCACGTGTGTCCCACGACCCATCTGCCTGCGAACTTCGGTCACCTGGCAGGAAGCTATGATGCCCAGACCTATGGTTAGCTTTGCAGCGAGATGTACTGCGCGGACCGGGTCCACACGCACTTCAAGTAAGAGGGCGGCCTGAGTGGAAAGGTTAAAGTTTGGGCAGCTGTGCAGACAAAGAAGGCGTCCTTTGTCCTGGGCCTAAATGCTAGTGACACCCCACTGGGCCTGCCGGGCTCTGAGGGCCCTGCCCTGGGCCCACTGTTCCCCTTCCCTTTGTTCAGTTACAGCAGAATTGGCCACACCCACTCCCTCAGTGAGGGCCGTGTTCCAAACTCCCTCAGCCCCGCACCCTCTCCGCAGGTTACCATGGACTACAGATGCTGCATTCTGAGTGCAGGGCATTCCGAGAATGCCAAGGGCAGACATGATGACCTTAAATGATTTCCTATTGTGTCAGTTTTGGTAAACTTTAGGAGCTAGGAAATGGTCCACTTTACAGAAATATTCAAATTTACTGGCATTTCATATATTCTCTGCTATAACATTGTCCTGATTCTTTCTGTATATTCTTTAACTATGTTTTGGTTTTCCTTAATCAAAGTGTGTCTTTTAAATCTTGTCAAAGAATATTCTTAGACTTACTACATCACCTGAATTTTATACATTTTCTATTGTATTAAGTTCTCCTCATATCTTTATTTATCTTTTTTCTATGTTCTCAGGTTTATTGTTTTGATCTTCTGATGTCAATTAAAACACTTGGTTATTCATTTTAATAAAAGTTTTTCTTATAAAGATTTCAACTTTTCAAGATTTCAGCTTACTTGTAAGTTTCTAAGGGTCAGGTCCTCTACATTGTTGCTGGCCTAAGGCTTAGTTCACCATATAGCAATGTATATATTGACCTATTTTCCCCTCGACTTTCTGTGATTCTCTACATCTCACCTTTCTTTGCAGACAAGCCATTTGAAATACCCTTAACTTATTTCACAGCCAATAAGTCTTTGAAATAATGTGTATTTTTTAGAGAAATCTTCTTATATAATTAGGCAGAAAATCTGACCTGCCATCGTTTTCAAAACAGCATAATTTCACTCTTCTCAATGATGAATCTTTTGTATGACACAACCTTTGAGTATTTAGCTTTATCAATGACATGTACTTTAAAAATGTTTTAGAGATCCTACCAGTCTTTGAAAACATCCTTGTTCCTTGTTTCAGTTCCAGTTTTATGTATATTTTCTGCCTTGCACCTGATTATTCCAACGTCTGATCGATGGCCTAGGGAATCTAATTCTGGTATTGATTGTTTTTGCTGATTGTTTCCCCCTGTAGCTGATTTCTTCATTATTGTGTAAATTTAGATCATGAGCTCATGTTTAGCTCAACAGCTGACCTTGTAAGAGGCTTAGGTGTGAACGCTCGTAAGCCTCAGCAGAAAGTCCACAAAGATTTTTTTGTGTCCCTCCAATGAGTTACCTGCGCGGACCCCGTTTTCTACAAGTGTTGGTCCACTACTCCCTCTAGAGGCTGGGACTCAGACAGGACTGCTTTGCTTCCCCCGATCTGGAGTAGTGGATTTGGGCGGCCTGTGGCCTGGGCAGGAGTCTCCCCACGTGTGTCCCGCGACCAATCTGCCTGCGATCTTCGGTCACCTGGTAGGAAGCTATGATGCCCAGACCTGTGGTTAGCTTTGCAGCGAGGTGTACTGCGCGGACCGGTTCCACACGCACTTCAAGTAAGAGGGCGGCCTGAGTGGAAAGGTGAGATTTTGGGCAGCTGTGCCGACAAAGAAGGCGCACTTTGGCCTGGGCCTAAATGCTTATGACACACGACTGGGCCTGCGGGCTCTGATGGCCCTGCCGTTTGCCCACTTATACCCTGCCCTTTGTTCAGTCACAGCAGAGATGGCCACACCCATTCCCTCAGTGAGGGCCGTGTTCCCACCTCCCTCAGCCCCGCCACCTCTCCGCAGTTTACCATGGACTACAGATGCTGCATTCTGAGTGCAGGGCGTTCCGAGAATGCCAAGGGCAGACATGATGACCTTAAATGATTTCCTCTTGTGTCAGTTTTGGTAAACTTTACGAGCTAGGAAATGGTCCACTTTACACAAATGTTCAAATTTACTGGCATTTCATATATTCTCTGCTATAACATTGTCCTGATTCTTTCTGTATATTCTTTACTTATGTTTTGGTTTTCCTTAATCAAAGTGTGTCTTTTAAATCTTTTCAAAGAATATTCTTTGGACTTACTACCTCACCTGAATTTTATACGTTTTCTGTGGTATTAAGTTCTGCTCATATCTTTATTTATCTTTTTTTTATGTTCTCAGGGTTTATTGTTTTGATCTTCTGATGTCATTTAAAACACTTGGTTTTTCATTTTAATAAATATTCTTACTTATAAAGATTTCAACTTTTCAAGATTTCAGCTTACTTGTAAGTTTCTAAGGGTCAGGTCCTCTACATTGTTGCTGGCCCAAGGCTTAGTTCACCATATAGCAATGTATATATTGACCTATTTTCCCCTCGACTTTCTGTGATTCCCTACATCTCACCTTTCTTTGCAGACAAGCCTTTTGAAATACACTTAACTTATTTCACAGCCAATAAGTCTTTGAAATAATGTGTATTTTTTAGAGAAAACTTCTTATATAATTAGGCATAAAATCTGACCTGCCATAGTTTTCAAAACAGCATAATTTCACACTTCTCAATGATGAATCTGTTGTATTACACATCCATTGAGTATGTAGCTTTATCAATGACATGTACTTTAAAAATGTTTTAGAGATCCTACCAGTCTTTGAAAACATCCTTGTTCCTTGTTTCAGTTCCAGTTTTATGTATATTTTCTGCCTTGCACCTGATTATTCCAACGTCTGATCGATGGCCTAGGGAATCTAATTCTGGTATTGATTGTTTTTGCTGATTGTTTCCCCCTGTAGCTGATTTCTTCATTATTGTGTAAATTTAGATCATGAGCTCATGTTTAGCTCAACAGCTGACCTTGTAAGAGGCTTAGGTGTGAACGCTCGTAAGCTTCAGCAGAAAGTCCACAAAGATTTTTTTGTGTCCCTCCAATGAGTTACCCGCGCGGACCCCGTTTTCTACAAGTGTTGGTCCACTACTCACTCTAGAGGCTGGGACTCAGACAGGACTGCTTTGCTTCTCCCGATCTGGAGTAGTGGATTTGGGCGGCCTGTGGCCTGGGCAGGAGTCTCCCCGCGTGTGTCCCACGACCAATCTGCCTGCGAACTTCGGTCACCTGGTAGGAAGCTATGATGCCCAGACCTGTGGTTAACTTTTCAGCGAGGTGTACTGCGCGGACCGGTTCCACACGCACTTCAAGTAAGAGGGCGGCCTGAGTGGAAAGGTGAGATTTTGGGCAGCTGTGCAGACAAAGAAGGCGCACTTTGGCCTGGGCCTAAATGCTTGTGACACACGACTGGGCCTGCGGGCTCTGAGGGCCCTGCGGTTTGCCCCCTAATAACCTGCCCTTTGTTCAGACACAGCAGAGATGGCCACACACACTCCCTCAGTGAGGGCCGTGTTCCCACCTCCCTCAGCCCCGCCTCATCTCCGCAGTTTACCATGGACTACAGATGCTGCATTCTGAGGCCAGGGCGTTCCGAGAATGCCAAGGGCAGACATGAGGACCTTAAATGATTTCCTCTTGTGTCAGTTTTGGTAAACTTTACGAGCTAGGAAATGGTCCACTTTACACAAATGTTGAAATTTACTGGCATTTCATATATTCTCTGCTATAACATTGTCCTGATTCTTTCTGTATATTCTTAACTTATGTTTTGGTTTTCCTTAATCAAAGTGTGTCTTTTAAATCTTTTCAAAGAATATTCTTTGGACTTACTACCTCACCTGAATTTTATACGTTTTCTGTGGTATTAAGTTCTGCTCATATCTTTATTTATTTTTTTCTATGTTCTCATGGTTTATTGTTTTCATCTTCTGATGTCAATTAAAACACTTGGTTATTCATTTTAATAAATATTCTTACTTATAAAGATTTCAACTTTTCAAGATTTCAGCTTACCTGTAAGGTTCTAAGGGTCACGTCCTCTATATTGTGGCTGGCCTAAGGCTTAGTTCACAATATAGCAAAGTATATACTGACCTATTGTCCCCTCGACTTTCTGTGATTTCCTACATCACACCTTTCTTTGCAGACAAGCCATTTGAAATACCCTTAACTTATTTCACAGCCAATAAGTCTTTGAAATAATGTGTATTTTTTAGAGACATCTTCTTATATATTTAGGCAGAAAATCTGACCTGCCATAGTTTTCAAAACAGCATAATTTCACTCTTCTCAATGATGAATCTGTTGTATTACAAAACCTTTGAGTATTTAGCTTTATCAATGACATGTACTCTAAAAATGTTTTAGAGATCCTACCAGTCTTTGAAAACATCCTTTTTCCTTGTTTCAGTTCCAGTTTTATGTACATTTTCTTCCTTGCACCTGATTATTCCAACGTCTGATCGATGGCCTGGGGAATCTAATTCTGGTATTGATTGTTTTTGCTGATTGTTTCCCCCTGTAGCTGATTTCTTCATTATTGTGTAAAGTTAGATCATGAGCTCATGTTTAGCTCAGCAGCTGACCTTGTAAGAGGCTTAGTTGTGAACACTTGTAAGCTTCCTCAGAAAGTCCGCAAAGATTTATTTGTGTCCCTCCAATGAGTTGCCCCCGAGGACGCCGTTTTCTACAAGTGTTGGTCCACTACTCCCTCTAGAGGCTGGGACTCAGACAGGACTGCTTTGCTGCCCCCGATCTGGGATAGTGGCTTTGGGCGGCCTGTGGCCTGGGCAGGAAGCTCCCCACGTGTGTCCCACGACCCATCTGCCTGCGAACTTCGGTCACCTGGCAGGAAGCTATGATGCCCAGACCTATGGTTAGCTTTGCAGCGAGGTGTACTGCGCGGACCGGGTCCACACGCACTTCAAGTAAGAGAGCGGCCTGAGTGGAAAGGTTAAAGTTTGGGCAGCTGTGCAGACAAAGAAGGCGTCCTTTTTCCTGGGCCTAAATGCTTGTGACACCCCACTGGGCCTGCCGGGCTCTGAGGGCCCTGCCCTGGGCCCACTGTTCCACTTCCCTTTGTTCAGTTACAGCAGAATTGGCCACACCCACTCCCTCAGTGAGGGCCGTGTTCCAAACTCCCTCAGCCGCGCACCCTCTCCACAGGTTACCATGGACTACAGATGCTGCATTCTGAGTGCAGGGCATTCCGAGAATGCCAAGGGCAGACATGATGACCTTAAATGATTTCCTCTTTTGTCAGTTTTGGTAAACTTTAGGAGCTAGTAAATGGTCCACTTTACAGAAATGTTCAAATTTACTGGCATTTCATATATTCTCTGCTATAACATTGTCCTGATTCTTTCTGTATATTCTTTACTTATGTTTTGGTTTTCCTTAATCAAAGTGTGTCTTTTAAATTTTT
This sequence comes from Mesoplodon bidens, assembly GCF_964165515.1. Lineage (NCBI taxonomy): Eukaryota > Metazoa > Chordata > Mammalia > Artiodactyla > Ziphiidae > Mesoplodon > Mesoplodon bidens. The sequence continues at coordinate 82,945 of NW_027672626.1, read as the reverse complement.
TCAAAGAATATTCTTAGACTTACTACATCACCTGAATTTTATACATTTTCTATTGTATTAAGTTCTCCTCATATCTTTATTTATCTTTTTTCTATGTTCTCAGGTTTATTGTTTTGATCTTCTGATGTCAATTAAAACACTTGGTTATTCATTTTAATAAATGTTTTACTTATAAAGATTTCAACTTTTCAAGATTTCAGCTTACTTGTAAGTTTCTAAGGGTCAGGTCCTCTACATTGTTGCTGGCCTAAGGCTTAGTTCACCATATAGCAATGTATATATTGACCTATTTTCCCCTCGACTTACTGTGATTCCCTACATCTCACCTTTCTTTGCAGACAAGCCATTTGAAATACCCTTAACTTATTTCACAGCCAATAAGTCTTTGAAATAATGTGTATTTTTAGAGAAATCTTCTTATATAATTAGGCAGAAAATCTGACCTGCCATCGTTTTCAAAACAGCATAATTTCACTCTTCTCGATGATGCATCTGTTGTATGACACAACCTTTGAGTATTTAGCTTTATCAATGACATGTACTTTAAAAATGTTTTAGAGATCCTACCAGTCTTTGAAAACATCCTTGTTCCTTGTTTCAGTTCCAGTTTTGTGTATACATTCTGCCTTGCACCTGATTATTACAACATCTGATGGATGACCTAGGGAATCTAATTCTGGTATTGATTGTTTTTGCTGCTTGTCTCCCCTTGTAGCTGATTACTTCATTATTGTGTAAATTTAGATCATGAGCTCATGTTTAGCTAAACAGCTGACCTTGTAAGAGGCTTAGGTGTGAACGCTCGTAAGCTTCAGCAGAAAGTCCAGAAGGTTTTTTTTGTGTCCCTCCAATGAGTTACCCGCGCGGACCCCGTTTTCTACAAGTGTTGGTCCACTACTCCCTCTAGAGGCTGGGACTCAGACAGGACTGCTTTGCTTCCCCCATTCTGGGGTAGTGGCTTTGGGTGGCCTGTGTCCTGGGCAGGAGGCTCACCGCGTGTGTCCCACGACCGATCTGCCTGCGAACTTCGGTCACCAGGTAGGAAGCTATGATGCCCAGACCTATGGTTAGCTGTTCAGCGAGGTGTAATGCGTGGACAGGGTCCACACGCACTTCAAGTAAGAGGGCGGCCTGAGTGGAAAGGTGAGAGTTTGGGCAGCTGTGCAGACAAAGAAGGCGCACTTTGGCCTGGGCCTAAATGCTTGTGACACACGACTGGGTCTGCCGGGCTCTGAGGGCCCTGCCGTTTGCCCCCTTCTCCCCTGCCCTTTGTTCAGTCACAGCAGAGATGGCCACACCCACTCCCACAGTGAGGGCAGTGTTCCCACCTCCTTCAGCCCCACCCCCTCTCCGCAGGTTACCATGGACTACAGATGCTGCATTCTGAGCCCAGGGCATTCCGAGAATGCCAAGGGCAGACATGATGACCTTAAATGATTTCTTCTTGTGTCAATTTTGGTAAACTTTTGGAACTAGGAAATGGTCCACTTTACACAAATATTCAAATTTACTGGCATTTCATATATTCTCTGCTATAACATTGTCCTGATTCTTTCTGTATATTCTTTACTTATGTTTTGGTTTTCCTTAATCAAAGTGTGTCTTTTTAATCTTTTCAAAGAATATTCTTTGGACTTACTACCTCACCTGAATTTTATACGTTTTCTGTGGTATTAAGTTCTGCTCATATCTTTATTTATCTTTTTTCTATGTTCTCAGGGTTTATTGTTTTGATCTTCTGATGTCATTTTAAACACTTGGTTATTCATTTTAATAAATATTCTTACTTATAAAGATTTCAACTTTTCAAGATTTCAGCTTACTTGTAAGTTTCTAAGGGTCAGGTCCTCTATATTGTGGCTGGCCTAAGGCTTAGTTCACAATATAGCAAAGTATATACTGACCTATTTTCCCCTTGACTTTCTGTGATTTCCGACATCTCACCTTTCTTTGCAGACAAGCCATTTGAAATACGCTTAACTTATTTCACAGCCAATAAGTCTTTGAAATAATGTGTATTTTTTAGAGAAATCTTCTTATATATTTAGGCAGAAAATCTGACCTGCCATAGTTTTCAAAACAGCATAATTTCACTCTTCTCAATGATGAATCTGTTGTATTACACAACCTTTGAGTATTTAGCTTTATCAATGACATGTACTTTAAAAATGTTTTAGAGATCCTACCAGTCTTTGAAAACATCCTTGTTCCTTGTTTCAGTTCCAGTTTTATGTATATTTTCTGCCTTGCACCTGATTATTCCAACGTCTGATCGATGGCCTAGGGAATCTAATTCTGGTATTGATTGTTTTTGCTGATTGTTTCCCCCTGTAGCTGATTTATTCATTATTGTGTAAATTTAGATCATGAGCTCATGTTTAGCTCAACAGCTGACCATGTAAGAGGCTTAGATATGAACAGTTGTAAGCTTCCTCAGAAAGTCCGCAAAGATTTATTTGTGTCCCTCCAATGAGTTGCCCGCGAGGACCCCGTTTTCTACAAGTGTTGGTCCACTACTCCCTCTAGAGGCTGGGACTCAGACAGGACTGCTTTGCTGCCCCCGATCTGGGATAGTGGCTTTGGGCGGCCTGTGGCCTGGGCAGGAAGCTCCCCACGTGTGTCCCACGACCCATCTGCCTGCGAACTTCGGTCACCTGGCAGGAAGCTATGATGCCCAGACCTATGGTTAGCTTTGCAGCGAGGTGTACTGCGCGGACCGGGTCCACACGCACTTCAAGTAAGAGGGCGGCCTGAGTGGAAAGGTGAGAGTTTGGGCAGCTGTGCAGACAAAGAAGGCGCACTTTGGCCTGGGCCTAAATGCTTGTGACACACGACTGGGTCTGCCGGGCTCTGAGGGCCCTGCCGTTTGCCCCCTTCTCCCCTGCCCTTTGTTCAGTCACAGCAGAGATGGCCACACCCACTCCCACAGTGTGGGCAGTGTTCCCACCTCCTTCAGCCCCGCCCCCTCTCCGCAGGTTACCATGGACTACAGATGCTGCATTCTGAGGCCAGGGCGTTCCGAGAATGCCAAGGACAGACATGATGACCTTAAATGATTTCCTCTTGTGTCAATTTTGGTAAACTTTAGGAGCTAGGAAATGGTCCACTTTACAGAAATGTTCAAATTTACTGGCATTTCATATATTCTCTGCTATAACATTGTCCTGATTCTTTCTGTATATTCTTTACTTATGTTTTGGTTTTCCTTAATCAAAGTGTGTCTTTTAAATCTTTTCAAAGAATATTCTTTGGACTTACTACCTCACCTGTATTTTATACGTTTTCTGTGGTATTAAGTTCTGCTCATATCTTTATTTATCTTTTTTCTATGTTCTCAGGGTTTATTGTTTTCATCTTCTGATGTCATTTAAAACACTTGGTTATTCATTTTAATAAATATTCTTACTTATAAAGATTTCAACTTTTCAAGATTTCAGCTTACTTGTAATTTTCTAAGGGTCAGGTCCTCTATATTGTGGCTGGCATACGGCTTAGTTCACAATATAGCAAAGTATATACTGACCTATTTTCCCCTCGACTTTCTGTGATTTCCGATCTCTCACCTTTCTTTGCAGACAAGCCATTTGAAATACGCTTAACTTATTTCACAGCCAATAAGTCTTTGAAATAATGTGTATTTTTTAGAGAAATCTTCTTATATATTTAGGCATAAAATCTGACCTGCCTTAGTTTTCAAAACAGCATAATTTCACTCTTCTCAATGATGAATCTGTTGTATTACACAACCTTTGAGTATTTAGCTTTATCAATGACATGTACTTTAAAAATGTTTTAGAGATCCTACCAGTCTTAGAAAGCATCCTTGTTCCTTGTTTCAGTTCCAGTTTTATGTATATTTTCTGCCTTGCACCTGATTATTCCAACGTCTGATCGATGGCCTAGGGAATCTAATTCTGGTATTGATTGTTTTTGCTGATTGTTTCCCCCTGTAGCTGATTTCTTCATTATTGTGTAAATTTAGATCATGAGCTCATGTTTAGCTCAACAGCTGACCTTGTAAGAGGCTTAGTTGTGAACACTTGTAAGCTTCCTCAGAAAGTCCGCAAAGATTTATTTGTGTCCCGCCAATGAGTTGCCCGCGAGGACCCCGTTTCCTACAAGTGTTGGTCCACTACTCCCTCTAGAGGCTGGGACTCAGACAGGACTGCTTTGCTGCCCCCGATCTGGGATAGTGGCTTTGGGCGGCCTGTGGCCTGGGCAGGAAGCTCCCCACGTGTGTCCCACGACCCATCTGCCTGCGAACTTCGGTCACCTGGCAGGAAGCTATGATGCACAGACCTATGGTTAGCTTTGCAGCGAGGTGTACTGCGCGGACCGGGTCCACACGCACTTCAAGTAAGAGGGCGGCCTGAGTGGAAAGGTTAAAGTTTTGGCAGCTGTGCAGACAAAGAAGGCGTCCTTTGTCCTGGGCCTAAATGCTTGTGACACCCCACTGGGCCTGCCGGGCTCTGAGGGCCCTGCCCTGTGCCCACTGTTCCCCTTCCCTTTGTTCAGTTACAGCAGAATTGGCCACACCCACTCCCTCACTGAGGGCCGTGTTCCAAACTACCTCAGCTCCGCCCCCTCTCCGCAGGTTTCCATGGACTACAGATGCTGCATTCTGAGTGCAGGGCATACCGAGAATGCCAAGGGCAGACATGATGACCTTAAATGATTTCCTCTTGTGTCAGTTTTGGTAAACTTTAGGAGCTAGCAAATGGTCCACTTTACAGAAATGTTCAAATTTACTGGCATTTCATATATTCTCTGCTATAACATTGTCCTGATTCTTTCTGTATATTCTTTACTTATGTTTTTGTTTTCCTTAATCAAAGTGTGTCTTTTAAATCTTGTCAAAGAATATTCTTTGGACTTACTACATCACCTAAATTTTATACGTTTTCCATTGTATTAAGTTCTGCTCATATCTTTATTTTTCTTTTTTCTATGTTCTCAGGGTTTATTGCTTTGTTCTTCTGATGTCAAATAAAACACTTGGTTACTCATTTTAATAAATCTTTTTACTTATAAAGATTTGAACTTTTTAATATTCCAGCTTACTTGTAAGTTTCTAAGGGTCAGGTTCTCTACATTGTTGCTGGTCTAAGGCTTAGTTCACAATGTAGCAAAGTATATATTGACCTATTTTCCCCTCGAATTTCTGTGATTTCCTACATCTCACCTTTCTTTGCAGACAAGCCATTAGAAATACATTTAACATATTACACAGCCATTAAGTCTTTGAAATAATGTGTATTTTTAGAGAAATCTTCTCATATTATTAGGCAGAAAATGTCACCTGCCATAGTTTTCAAAACAGCATAATTTCACTCTTCTCAATGATGAATCTGTTGTATTACACAACCTTTGAGTATTTAGCTTTAGCAATCACATGTACTTTAAAAATGTTTTAGAGATCCTAGCAGTCTTTGAAAACATCCTTGTTCCTTGTTTCAGTTCCAGTTTCATCTATATTTTCTGCGTTGCACCTGATTATTCCAACGTCTGAGGGATGGCCTAGGGAATCTAATTCTGGTATAGATTGTTTTTGCTGATTGTCTCCCCCTGTAGCTGATTTCTTCATTATTGTGTAAATTTAGATCATAAGCTCATGTTTAGCTAAACATCTGACCTTGTAAGAGGCTTAGGTGTGAACACTCGTAAACTTCATCAGAAAGTCCGCAAAGATTTATTTGTGTCCCTCCAATGAGTTGCCCGCGAGGACTCCCTTTTCTACAAGTGTTGGTCCAATACTCCCTCTAGAGGCACGGCCTCAGACAGGGCTGCTTTGCGCCCCACGAGCAGTGGCAGTGGCATTGGGCTGCCTGTGGCCCGGGCAGGAGCCTCTCCGCGTGTGTCCCAGGGACCCATCTGCCTGCGAACTTCGGTCACCCGGCAGGAAGCTACGATGCCCAGACCTATGGTTGGCTGTGCAGCGAGGTGTACTGCGTGGACAGATTCCACACACACTTCAAGTAAGAAGGCGGCCTGAGTGGAAAGGTGAGAGTTTGGGCAGCTGTGCAGACAAAGAAGGTGCCCTTTGGCCTGGGCCTAAAGGCTTGTGACACCCCACTGGGTCTGACGGGCTCTGAGGGCCCTGCACTGGAACCTCTGCTCCACTGCTGTTTGTTCAGTTACAGCAGAGATGGCCTCACCCACTCCCTCAGTGTGGGCAGTGTTCCAACCTCCCTCAGCCCCGCCCCCACTCCGCAGGTTCCCATTCACTACAGATGCTGCATTCTGAGGCCAGGGCGTTCCGAGAATGCCAAGGGCAGACATGATGACCTTAAAGGATTTCCTCTTGTGTCAGTTTTGGTAAACTTTAGGAGCTAGGAAATGGTTTAGTTTACACAAATGTTCAAATTTCCTGGCATTTCAGATATTCTCTGCTATAACATTGTCCTGATTCTTTCTGTATATTCTTTACTTATGTTTAGGTTTTCCTTAATCAAACAGTGTCTTTCAATTCTTGTCAAAGAATATTCTTTGGACTTACTAGATCACCTGAATTTTATACGTTTTCTGTTGTTTTAAGTTCTGCTCATATCTTTATTTTTCTTTTTTCTATGTTCTCAGGGTTTATGTTTTGATCTTCTGATATCAATTAAAACACTTGGTTACTCATTTTAATAAATCATTTACTTATAAAAATTTGAACTTTTGAAGATTCCAGCTTACTTGTAAGTTTCTAAGGGTCAGGTCCTCTTCATTGTTGCTGGCCTAAAGATTTGTTCACAATATAGTAAAGTGTATATTGACCTATTTACCCCTCGACTTTCTGTGTTTCCCTACATCTCCCCTTTCTTTGCCGACAAGCCATTTGAAATACCCTTAAATTATTTCACAGCTTATAAGTCTTTGAAATAATGTGTATTTTTTACAGATATCTTCTTATATATTTAGCCAGAAAATCTGACCTGCCATAGTTTTCAAAACAGCATAAATTCACTCTTCTCTATGACGAATCTGTTGTATTACACAACCTTTGAGTATTTAGCTTTATCAATGACATGTACTTTAAAAATGTTTTAGAGATCCTACCAGTCTTTGAAAACATCCTTGTTCCTTGTTTCAGTTCCAGTTTTGTGTATATTTTCTGCCTTCCACTTGATTATTCCTACATCTGATGGATGGCCTAGGGAATCTAATTCTGGTATTGATTGTTTTTGCTGATTGTCTCCCCTTGTATCTGATTTCTTCATTACTGTGTAAATTTAGATCATGAGCTCATGTTTAGCTAAACAGGTGTCTTTGTAAGAGGCTTAGGTGTGAACGCTCCTAAGCTTCAGCAGAAAGTCGGCAAAGATTTTTTGTGTCCCTCCAATGAGTTACCCCGAGGACCCCATTTTCTACAAGTGTTGGTCCACTATTCCCTCTAGAGGCAGGGACTCAGACTGGACTGCTTTGCTACCACCGATCTGGGGTACTGGCTTTTGGCGGCCTGTGTCCCGGGCAGGAGGCTCCCCGCGTGTGTCCCACGACCCATCTGTCTGCGAACTTCGGTCAACTGGCAGGAAGCTACGATGCCCAGACCTATGGTCAGCTGTGCATCGAGGTGTAATGTGCGGACCGATTCCACACACACTTCAAGTAAGAGGGCGGCCTGAGTGGAAAGGTGAGAGTTTGGGCAGCTGTGCAGACAAAGAAGGCGCCCTTTGGCCTGGGCCTAAATGCTTGTGACACACGACTTGGCCTGCCGGGCTCTGAGAGCCCTGCCCTTGGCCCCCTTCTCCCCTGCCCTTTGTTCAGTCAGGGCAGAGATGGCCACACCTACTCCCTCAGTGAGGGCAGTGTTCCAACCTCCCTCAGCCCCGCCCCCTCTCCGCAGGTTACCATGGACTACAGATGCTGCATTCTGATGCCAGGGCGTTCAGAGAATGCCAACGGCCGACATGATGACCTTATATGATTTCCTCTTGTGTCAATTTTGGTAAACTTTAGGAGCTAGGAAATGGTCCACTTTACACTAATGTTCAAATTTACTGTCATTTCATATATTCTCTCCTATAACATTGTCCTGATTCTTTCTGTATATTCTTTACTTATGTTTTTGTTTTCCTTAATCAAAGTGTGTCTTTTAAATCTTGTCAAAGAATATTCTTTGGACTTACTACATCACCTGTATTTTATAAGTTTTCCGTTGTATTAAGTTCTGCTCATATCTTTATTTTTCTTTTTTCTATGTTCTCAGGGTTTACTGCTTTGATCTTCTGATGTCATTAAAAACACTTGGTTACTCATTTTAATAAATATTTTTCCTTATAAATATTTGAACTTTTGAAGATTCCAGCTTACTTGTAAGTTTCTAAGGGTCAGGCCCTCTACATTGTTGCTGGCCTATGGCTTTGTTCACAATATAGTAAAGTGTATATTGACCTATTTTCCCCTCGACTTTCTGTGATTCCCTATATCTCCCCTTTCTTTGCAGACAAGCCATTTGAAATACCCTTAACTTATTTCACCGCCAATAAGTCTTTGAAATAATGTGTATTTTTTACACAAATCTTCTTCTATATTTAGGCAGAAAATCTCACCTGCCATAGTTTTGAAAACAGCATAATTTCACTCTTCTCAATGATGAATCTGTTGTATTACACAACCTTTGAGTATTTAGCTTTATCAATGACATGTACTTTAAAAATGTTTTAGAGATCCTAGCAGTCTTTGAAAACATCCTTGTTCCTTGTTTCAGTTCCAGTTTCATGAATATTTTCTGCCTTGCACCTGATTATTCCAACGTCTTATGGATGGCCAAGGGAATCTAATTCTGGTATTGATTGTTTTTGCTGATTGTCTCCCCCTGTAGCTGATTTCTTCATTATTGTGTAAATTTAGATCATAAGCTCATGTTTAGCTAAACATCTGACCTTGTAAGACGCTTAGGTGTGAACACTCGTAAGCTTCATCAGAAAGTCCGAAATGATTTATTTGTGTCCCTCCAATGAGATGCCCGTGAGGACCCCGTTTTCTACAAGTGTTGGTCCAATACTCCCTCTAGAGGCACGGCCTCAGACAGGGCTGCTTTGCGCCCCACGAGCAGTGGCAGTGGCATTGGGCTGCCTGTGGCCCGGGCAGGAGCCTCTCCGCGTGTGTCCCAGGGACCCATCTGACTGCGAACTTCACTCACCTGGCAGGAAGCTATGATGCCCAGACCTATGGTTGGCTGTGCCGCGAGGTGTACTTCGCGGACAGGTTCCACACACACTTCAAGTAAGAGGGCGGCCTGAGTGGAAAGGTGAGAGTATGGGCAGCTGTGCAGATAAAGAAGGCACACTTTGGCCTGGGCCTAAATGCTTGTGACACATGACTGGGCCTGCCTGGCTCTGAGGGCCCTGCCATTGGCCCCCTTCGCCCCTGCCCTTTGTACAGTCACAGCAGAGATGGCCACATCCACTCCTTCTGTGAGGGCAGGGTTCCAACCTCCCTCAGCCCCGCCCCCACTCCGCAGGTTACCATGGACTACAGATGCTCCATTCTGAGGCCAGGGCGTTCCGAGAATGCCAAGGGCAGACATGATGACCTTAAATGATTTCCTCTTGTGTCAGTTTTGGTAAACTTTAGGAGCTAGCAAATGGTCCACTTTACAGAAATGTTCAAATTTACTGGCATTTCATATATTCTCTGCTATAACATTGTCCTGATTCTTTCTGTATATTCTTTACTTATGTTTTGTTTTCCTTAATCAAAGTGTGTCTTTTAAATCTTGTCAAAGAATATTCTTTGGACTTACTACCTCACCTAAATTTTATACGTTTTCTGTTGTATTAAGTTCTGCTCATATCTGTATTTATCTTTTTCCTATGTTCTCAGGGTTTATTGTTTTGATCTTCTGATGTCAATTAAAACACTTGGTTATTCATTTTAATAAATCTTTTTACTTATAAAGGTTTGAACTTTTTAATATTCCAGCTTACTTGTAAGTTTCTAAGGGTCATGTCCTCTACATTGTTGCTCGCCTAAGGCTTAGTTCACAATATAGCAAAGTATATATTGACCTATTTACCCCTCGAATTTCTGTGATTTCCTACATCTCACCTTTCTTTGCAGACAAGCCATTTAAAATACCCTTAACATATTAAACAGCCATTAAGTCTTTGAAATAAAGTGTATTTTTAGAGAAATCTTCTCATATTATTAGGCAGAAAATCTCACCTGCCATAGTTTTCAAAACAGCATAATTTCACTCTTCTCAATGATGAATCTGTTGTATTACACAGCCTTTGAGTATTTAGCTTTACCAATGCCATGTACTTTAAAAATGTTTAGAGATCCTACCAGTCTTTGAAAACATACTTGTTCCTTGTTTCAGTTCCAGTTTTATGTATATTTTCTGCCTTGCACCTGATTATTCCAACGTCTGATGGATGGCCTAGGGAATCTAACTCTGGTATTGATTGTTTTTGCAGATTGTGTCCCCTTGTAGCTGATTTCTTCATTATTGTGTAAATTTAGATCATGAGCTCACGTTTAGCTAAACAGCTAACCTTGTAAGAGGCTTAGGTGTGAACGCTTGTAAGCTTCAGCAGAAAGTCAGCAAAGATTTATATGTGTCCCTCCAATGAGTTGCCCGCGAGGACCCCGTTTTCTACATGTGTTGGTCCAATACTCCCTCTAAAGGCAGGGGACTCAGACAGGGCTGCTTTGAGGCACCCAATCTGGGGCAGAGGCTGTGGGCGGCCTATGGCCCACGCAGGAGCCTATTCGCGTGTGTCCCAGGGACCCAACTGCCTGTGAACTTCGGTCACCTGACAGGAAACCACGATGCCCAGACCTATGGTTACCTGTGCAGCGAGGTGTACTGCATGGACAGGTTCCACAAACACTTCAAGTAAGAGGGAGGCCTGAGTGGAAAGGTGAGAGTTTGGGCACCTCTACAGACAAAGAATGCGCCCTTTAGCCTGGGCCTAAATGCTTGTGACACCGCACTGGGCCTGCCTGGCTATGAGGGCCCTGCCCTGGGCCCCCTGCTCCCCTGCCCTTTGTTCAGTCACCGCAGAGATGGCCACACCCACTCCCTCAGTGAGGGCAGTGTTCCAAACTCCCTTAGCCCCGCCCCCTCTGCGCAGGTTACCATGCACTACAGATGCTGCATTCTGAGGCCTGGGCATTCCGAGAATGCCAAGGGCAGACATGATGACATTAAATGATTTCCTCTTGTGTCAGTTTTGGTAAACTTTAGGAGCTAGGAAATGGTTCAGTTTACACAAATGTTCAAATTTACTGGCATTTCAGATATTCTCTGCTATAACATTGTCCTGATTCTTTCTGTATATTCTTAACTTATGTTTTTGTTTTCCTTAATCAAAGTGTGTCTTTTAAATCTTGTCAAAGAATATTCTTTGGAATTACTACATCACCTGAATTTTATACGTTTTCCATTGTATTAAGTTCTGCTCATATCTTTATTTTTCTTTTTTCTATGTTCTCAGGGTTTATTGCTTTGATCTTCTGATGTCAATTAAAACACTTGGTTACTCATTTTAATAAATCTTTTTACTTATAAAGATTTGACCTTTTGAAGATTCCAGCTTACTTGTAAGTTTCTAAGGGTCTGGTCTTCTACATTGTTGCTGGCCTAAGGCTTTGTTCACAATATAGTAAAGTGTATATTGACCTATTTTCCCCTCGACTTTCTGTGATTCCCTACATCTCCCCTTTCTTTGCAGACAAGCCATTTGAAATACCCTTAACTTATTTCACAGCTTATAAGTCTTTGAAATAATGTGTATTTTTAGAGAAATCTTCTTATATATTTAGGCAGAAAATCTGATCTGCCATAGGTTTCAAAACAGCATAATTTCAATCTTCTCAATGATGAATCTGTTGTATTACACAACATTTTTTGTGTATATTTTTGTGTATATTTTCTGCCTTGCACCTGATTATTCCAACATCTGATGGATGCCCTAGGGAATCTAAATCTGGTATCGATTGTTTTTGTGATTGTCTCCCCTTTTATTTGATTTCTTCATTATTGTGTAAATTTAGATCATGATCTCATGTTTAGGTAAACATCTGACTTTGTAAGAGGCTTAGGTGTGAACGCTCCTAAGCTTCATCAGAAAGTCCGCAAAGATTTATTTGTGTCCCTCCAATGAGTTACCCCGAGGACCCAGTTTACTACAAGTGTTGGTCTAATACTCCCTCTAGAGGCAGGGACTCAGACAGGACTGCTTGGCTGCCACCGATCTGGGGTAGTGGCATTTGGCGGCCTCTGGCCCGGGCAGGAGGCTCCCCGCGTGTGTCCCACGACACATATGCCTGCGAACTTCGGTCACCTGGTAGGAAGCTACGATTCCCAGACCTATGGTTAGCTGTGCAGCGTGGTGTACTGCGCGGACAGGTTCCACACACACTTCATATAAGAGGGCGGCCTGAGTGGAAAGTTGAGAGTTTGGGCAGCTGTGCAGACAAAGAAGGCGCCATTTGGACTGGGCCTAAAGGCTTGTGACACCCCACTGGGCCTGCCGGGCTCTGAGGGCCCTGCACGGGGACCCCTGCTCCCCTGCTGTTTGTTCAGTTACAGCAGAGATGGCCACACACACTCCCTCAGTGAGGGCAGTGTTCCAACCATCCTCAGCCCCGCCCCCTCTCCGCAGGTTCCCATGCACTACAGATGCTGCATTCTGAGGCCAGGGCGTTCCGAGATTGCCAAGGGCAGACATGATGACCTTAAATGATTTCCTCTTGTGTCAGTTTCGGTAAACTTTGGAGCTAGGAAAAGTTTCAGTTTACACAAATGTTCAAATTTACTGGCATTGCAGATATTCTCTGCTATAACATTGTCCTGATTCTTTCTGTATATTCTTTACTTATGTTTTTGTTTTCCTTAATCAAAATGTGTCTTTTAAATCTTTTCAAATAATATTCTTTGGACTTACTATATCACCTGAATATTATACGTTTTCCGTTGTATTAAGTTCTACTCATATCTTTATTTTTCTTTTTTCTATGTTCTCAGGGTTTATGTTTTGATCTTCTGATATCAATTAAAACACTTGGATACTCATTTTAATAAATCTTTTTAGTTATAAAGATTTGAACTTTTGAAGATACCAGCTTACTTGTAAGTTTCTAAGGGTCAGGTCCTCTACATTGTTGCTGGCCTAAGGCTTTGTTCACAATATAGTAAAGTGTATATTGACCTATTTTCCCCTCGACTTTCTGTGATTCCCTACATCTCCCCTTTCTTTGCAGACAAGCCATTTGAAATACCCTTAACTTATTTCACAGCTTATAAGTCTTTGAAATAATGTGTATTTTTAGAGAAATCTTCTCATATTATTAGGCAGAAAATCTCACCTGCCATAGTTTTCAAAACAGCATAATTTCACTCTTCTGAATGATGAATCTGTTGCATTACACAACCTTTGAGTATTTAGCTTTATCAATGACATGTACTTTAAAAATGTTTTAGAGATCCTACCAGTCTTTGAAAACATCCTTGTTCCTTGTTTCAGTTCCAGTTTTCTGTATATATTCTGCCTTGCACTTGATTATTCCAACATCTGATGGATGGCCTAGGGAATCTAATTCTGGTATAGATTGTTTTTGCTGCTTTTCTCCGCTTGTAGCTCATTTCTTCATTATTGTGTAAATTTAGATCATGAGCTCATTTTGGCTAAACAGCTGACCTTATAAGAGGCTTAGGTGTGAACGCTCGTAAGCTTCTGCAGAAAGTCGGGAAAGATTTATTTGTGTCCCTCCAATGAGTTGCCCGCAGGGACCCGTTTTCTACAAGTGTTGGTCAATACTACCTCTAGAAGGAGGGGATTCAGAGAAGGCTTCTTTGTGGCCCATGATCTGGTGCCGTGGCAGTGGGCGTCCTGTGGCCGGGCAGGAAACTCTCCGCGTGTGTCCCAGGGACCCATCTGCCTGCGAACTTCGGTCACCTGGCAGGAAGCTACGAAGCCCAGACCAATGGTTATCTGTGCAGCGAGGTTTACTGCGTGGACAGGTTCCACACACACTTCAAGTAAGAGGGTGGCCTGAGTGGAAAGGTGAGAGTTTGGGCAGCTGTGCAGACAAAGAAGGCGCACTTTGGCCTGGGCCTAAATGCTTGTGACACCCCACTGGGCCTGCCGGGCTCTGAGGGCCCTGCCCTGGGCCCCCTGTTCCCCTGCTTTTTGTTCAGTCAGAGCAGAGATGGCCACACCCACTCCCTCAGTGAAGTCCGTGTTCCAACCTCCCTCAGCCACGCCCCCTCTCCGCAGGTTACCTTGGACTACAGATGCTGCATTCTGAGACCAGGGCGTTCTGAGTATGCCAAGGGCAGACATGATGACCTTAAATGATTTCCTCTTGTGTCAGTTTTGGTAAACTTTAGGAGCTACGAAATGGTTTAGTTTACACAAATGTTCAAATTTACTGGCATTTCAGATATTCTCTGCTATAACATTGTCCTGATTCTTTCTGTATATTCTTTACTTATGTTTTGGTTTTCCTAAATCAAACTGTGTCTTTCAAATCTTGTCAAAGTTTATTCGTTGGACTTACTAGATCAGCTGAATTTTATACGTTTTCTGTTGTTTTAAGTTCTGCTCATATCTTTATTTTTCTTTTTTCTATGTTCTCAGGGTTTATGTTTTGATCTTCTGATATCAATTAAAACACTTGGTTACTCATTTTAATAAATCTTTTTACTTATAAATATTTGAACTTTTGAAGATTCCAGCTTACTTGTAAGTTTCTAAGGGTAAGGTCCTCTACATTGTTGCTGGCCTAAGGCTTTGTTCATAATATAGTAAAGTGTATATTGACCTATTTTCCCCTCGACTTTCTGTTTTTCCCTACATCTCCCCTTTCTTTGCAGTCAAGCCATTTGAAATACCCTTAGATTATTTCACAGCTTATAAGTCTTTGAAATAATGTGTATTTTTTAGAGATATCTTCTTATATAATTAGCCAGAAAATCTGACCTGCCATAGTTTTCAAAACAGCATAAATTCACTCTTCTCAATGACGAATCTGTTGTATTACTCAACCTTTGAGTATTTAGCTTTATCAATGACATGTACTTTAAAAATGTTTTAGAGATTCTACCAGTCTTTGAAAACATCCTTGTTCCTTGTTTCAGTTCCAGTTTTCTGTATATTTTCTGCCTTGCACTTGATTATTCCAACCTCTGATGTATGGCCTAGGGAATCAAATTCTGGTATTGATTGTTTTTGCTGCTTTTCTCCCCTTCTAGCTGATTTCTTCATTATTGTGTAAATTTAGATCATGAGCTCATGTTTAGCTAAACAGCTGACCTTGTAAGAGGCTTAGGTGTGAACGTTCGTAAGCTTCAGCAGAAACTCGGCAAAGATTTATTTGTGTCCCTCCAATGAGTTCCCCACAAGGACCCCGATTCTACAAGTGTTGGTCCAATACTCCCTGTAGAGGCTTGGACTCAGACAGGACTGCTTTGTTGCTACCGATCTGGGTTAGAGGTTCTTGGCGGCCTATGGTCCGGGCAGGAGGCTCCCCGCGTGTTTCCCACGACCCATCTGCCTGCGAACTTCAGAAACCTGGCAGGAAGCTACGATGCCCACACATATGGTAAGCTGTACAGCGAGGTGTACTGTGCGGACAGGTTCCACACACACTTCAAGTAAGAGGACGGCCTGAGTGGAAAGGTGAGAGATTGGGCAGCTGTGCAGACAAAGAAGGCGCCCTTTGGCCTGGGCCTAAATGCTTGTGACACCCGACTGGGCCTGCCGGGCTCTGAGGGCCCTGCCCTTGTCCCCATTCTCCCCTGCCCATTGTTCAGTCACAGCAGAGATGGCCACACCCACTCCCTCAGTGAGGGCAGTGTTCCAACCTCCCTCAGTCCCGCCCCCTCTCCGCAGGTTACAATGGAATACAGATGCTGCATTCTGAGGCCAGGGCGTTCTGAGAATGCCAAGGGCAGACATGATGACCTTCAATGATTTCCTCTTGTGTCAATTTTGGTAAACTTTAGGAGCTAGGAAATGGTCCACTTTACAGAAATATTAAAATTTACTGGCATTTCATATATTCTCTGCTACAACATTGTCCTGATTCTTTCTGTATATTCTTTACTTATGTTTTGGTTTTCCTTAATCAAAGTGTGTCTTTTAAATCTTTTCAAAGAATATTCTTTGGACTTACTACATCACCTGAATTTTATACGTTTTCTGTTGTATTAAGTTCTGCTCATATCTTTATTTATCTTTTTTCTATGTTCTCAGGGTTTATTGTTTTGATCTTCTGATGTCAAATAAAACCCTTGGTTATTCATTTTAATAAATATTTTTACTTATAAAGATTTGAACTTTTCAAGATTCCAGCTTTCTTGTAGTTCACAATATAGCAAAGTATATATTGACATATTTTCCCCTCTACATTCTGTGATTTCCTACATCTCACCTTTCTTTGCAGAGAAGCCATTTGAAATACCCTTAACTTATTTCACAGCCAATAAGTCTTTGAAATAATATATATTTTTTAGAGAAATCTTCTTATATAATTAGGCAGAAAATATGACCTGCCATAATTTTCAAAACAGCATAATTTCACTCTTCTCAATGATGAATCTGTTGTATTACACAACCTTTGAGTATTTCGCTTTATCAATGTCATGTACTTTATAAATGTTTTAGAGATCCTACCAGTCTTTGAAAACATCCTTGTTCCTTGTTTCCGTCCCAGTTTTATGTATATATTCTGCCTTGCACTTGATTATTCCAACATCTGATGGATGGCCTAGGGAATCTATCTGTGGTATTGATTGTTTTTGCTGCTTTTCTCACCTTGTAGCTGATTTCTTCATTAGTGTGTAAATTTAGATCATGAGCTCATGTTTAGCTAAACAGCTGACCTGGTAAGAGGCTTAGTTGTGAACACTCGTAAGCTTCAGCAGAAAGTCGGCAAAGATTTATTTGTGTCCCTGCAATGTGTTACCCCGAGGACCCCGTTTTCTACAGGTGTTGGTCCAATACTCCCTTTAGAGGCAGGGACTCAGACAGGACAGCTTTGCTGCCACCGATCTGGTGTAGTGGCTCTTGGCGGCCTGTGACCCGGGCAGGAGGCTCCCCGCATGTGTCCCACGACCCATCTGCCTGCGAACTTCGGTCACCTGGCAGGAAGCTACGATGCCGAGACCTATGGTTAGCTGTGCAGTGAGGTGTACTGTGCGGACCGTTTCCACACGCACTTCAAGTAAGAGGGCGGCCTGATTGGAACGGTGAGAGTTTGGGCAGCGGTGCAGACAAAGAAGGCGCCCTTTGACCTAGGTCTAAATGCTTGTGACACCCCACTGGGCCTGCCGTGCTCTGAGGGCCCTGACCTTCGCCCCCTTCTCCCCTGCCCTTTGTTCAGTCACAGCAGAGATGGCCACACCCACTCCCTCAGTGAGGGCAGTGTTCCGACCTCCCTCAGCCCCGCCCCTTCTCCTCAGGTTACCATGTACTACAGATGCTGCATTCTGAGGCCAGGGCGTTCCGAGAATGCCAAGGGCAGACATGATGACCTTAAATGATTTCCTCTAGTGTCAATTTTGGTAAACTTTAGGAGCTAGTAAATGGTGCACTTTACAGAAATATACAAAGTTAATGGCATTTCATACATTCTCTGCTACAACATTCTCCTGATTTTATCTGTATATTCTTTTCTTATGTCTTTGTTTCCTTAATCAAAGTGTGTCTTTTAAATCTTGTCAAAGAATATTCTTTGGACTTACTACATCACCTGAAATTTATACGTTTTCCGTTGTATTAAGATCTGCTCATAACTTTATTTTTCTTTTTTCTATGTTCTCAGGGTTTATTGTTTTGGTCTTCTGATGTCATTTAAAACACTTGGTTATTCATTTTAATAAATGTTTTACTTATAAAGATTTCAACTTTTCAAGATTCCAGCTTACTTGTAAGTTTCTAAGGGTCAGGTCCTCTACATTGATGCTGGCCTAAGGCTTAGTTCACAATATTGCAAAGTATATATTGACCTATTTTCCCCTCGACTTTCTGTGATTTCCTACATATCACATTTCTTTGCAGACAAGCTATTTGAAATACCCTTAACTTATTTAACAGCCAATAAGTCTTTGAAATAATGTGTATTTGTTAGAGAAATCTTTTTATATATTTAGGCAGAAAATCTGACCTGCAATAGTTTTCAAAACAGCATAATTTCACTCTTCTCAATGATGAATCTGTTGTATTACACAACTTTTGAGTATTTGGTTTATCAATGACATGTACTTTAAAAATGTTTTAGAGATCCTACCAGTCTTTGAAAACATCCTTCTTCCTTGTTTCAGTTCCAGTTTTATGTATATTTTCTGCCTTGCACCTGATTATTCCAACGTCTGATGGATGGCCTAGGGAATCTAATTCTGGTATTGATTGTTTTTGCTGATTGTCACCCCCTGTTGCTGATTTCTTCATTATTGTGTAAATTTACATCATGAGCTCATGTTTAGCTAAACATCTGACCTTGTAAGAGGCTAAGGTGTGAACACTCGTAAGCTTCATCAGAAAGTCCGCAAAGATTTATTTGTGTCCCTCCAATGAGTTGCCCGCGAGGACCCCGTTTTCTACAAGTGTTGGTCCAATACTCCCTCTAGAGGCACGGCCTCAGACAGGGCTGCTTTGCGCCCCACGAGCAGTGGCAGTGGCAGTGGGCTGCCTGTGGCCCGGGCAGGAGCCTCTCCGCGTGTGTCCCAGGGACCCATCTGCCTGCGAACTTCAGTCACCTGGCAGGATGCTACGATGCCCAGACCTATGGTTGACTGTGCAGCGAGGTGTAATGCGCGGACAGGTTCCACACACACTTCTAGTAAGAGGGCGGCCAGAGTGGAAAGGTGAGAGTTTGGGCAGCTGTGCATACAAAGAAGGCGTTCTTTGGCCTGGGCCTAAATGCTTGTGACACCCAACTGGGCCTGCCCGGCTCTGAGGGCCCTGCACTGGGACCCCTGCACCCCTACCCTTTGTTCAGTCACAGCAGAGATGGCCACACCCACTCCCTCAGTGAGGGCAGTGTTCCAACCTCCCTCAGCCCCGCCCCCTCTCAGCAGGTTACCATGGACTACAGATGCTGGATTCTGAGGCCAGGGAGTTCCGAGAATGCCAATGGCAGACATGATGACCTTAAATGATTTCCTCTTGTGTCAGTTTTGGTAAACTTTAGGAGCTAGCAAATGGTCCACTTTACAGAAATGTTCAAATTTACTGGCCTTTCATATATTCTCTGCTATAACATTGTCCTGATTCTTTCTGTATATTCTTTACTTATGTTTTGGTTTTCCTTAATCAAAGTGTGTCTTTTAAATCTTGTCAAAGAATATTCTTTGGACTTACTACATCACCTAAATTTTATACGTTTTCCATTGTATTAAGTTCTGCTCATATCTTTATTTTTCTTTTTTCTATGTTCTCAGGGTTTATTGCTTTGATCTTCTGATGTCAATTAAAACACTTGGTTACTCATTTTAATAAATCTTTTTACTTATAAATATTTGAACTTTTTAATATTCCAGCTTACTTGTAAGTTTGTAAGGGTCAGGTCCTCTACATTGTTGCTGGTCTAAGGCTTAGTTCACAATGTAGCAAAGTATATATTGACCTATTTTCCCCTCGAATTTCTGTGATTTCCTACATCTCACCTTTCTTTGCAGACAAGCCATTAGAAATACATTTAACATATTACACAGCCATTAAGTCTTTGAAATAATGTGTATTTTTAGAGAAATCTTCTCATATTATTAGGCAGAAAATGTCACCTGCCATAGTTTTCAAAACAGCATAATTTCACTCTTCTCAATGATGAATCTGTTGTATTACACAACCTTTGAGTATTTAGCTTTAGCAATGACATGTACTTTAAAAATGTTTTCGAGATCCTAGCAGTCTTTGAAAACATCCTTGTTCCTTGTTTCAGTTCCAGTTTCATCTATATTTTCTGCCTTGCACCTGATTATTCCAACGTCTGAGGGATGGCCTAGGGAATCTAATTCTGGTATTGATTGTTTTTGCTGATTGTCTCCCCCTGTAGCTGATTTCTTCATTATTGTGTAAATTTAGATCATAAGCTCATGTTTAGCTAAACATCTGACCTTGTAAGAGGCTTAGGTGTGAACACTCGTAAACTTCATCAGAAAGTCCGCAAAGATTTATTTGTGTCCCTCCAATGAGTTGCCCGCGAGGACTCCGTTTACTACAAGTGTTGGTCCAATACTCCCTCTAGAGGCACGGCCTCAGACAGGGCTGCTTTGCGCCCCACGAGCAGTGGCAGTGGCTGTGGGCGGCCTGTGGCCCGGGCAGGATCCTCTCCGCGAGTGTCCCAGGGACCCATCTGCCTGCGAACTTCGGTCACCTGGCAGGAAGCTACGATGCCCAGACCTATGGTTGGCTGTGCAGCGAGGTGTACTGTGTGGACAGGTTCCACACACACTTCAAGTAAGAAGGCGACCTGAGTGGAAAGGTGAGAGTTTGGGCAGCTGTGCAGACAAAGAAGGTGCCCTTTGGCCTGGGCCTAAAGGCTTGTGATACCCCACTGGGCCTGACGGGCTCTGAGGGCCCTGCACTGGAACCACTGCTCCACTGCTGTTTGTTCAGTTACAGCAGAGATGGCCTCACCCACTCCCTCAGTGTGGGCAGTGTTCCAAACTCCCTCAGCCCCGCCCCCACTCCGCAGGTTCCCATTCACTACAGATGCTGCATTCTGAGGCCAGGGCGTTCCGAGAATGCCAAGGGCAGACATGATGACCTTAAATGATTTCCTCTTGTGTCAGTTTTGGTAAACTTTAGGAGCTAGGAAATGGTCCACTTTACACATATGTTCAAATTTACTGGCATTTCAGATATTCTCTGCTATAACATTGTCCTGATTCTTTCTGTATATTCTTTCCTTATGTTTTTGTTTTCCTTAATCAAAGTGTGTCTTTTAAATCTTGTCAATGAATATTCTTTGGACTTACTACATCACCTGAATTTTATACGATTTCCGTTGTATTAAGTTCTGCTCATATCTTTATTTTTCTTTTTTCTATGTTCTCAGGGTTTATTGTTTTGATCTTCTGATGTCAATTAAAACACTTGGTTACTCATTTTAATAAATCTTTTTACTTATAAAGATTTGAACTTTTGAAGATACCAGCTTACTTGTAAGTTTCTAAGGGTCAGGTACTCTACATTGCTGCTGGCCTAAGGCTTTGTTCACAATATAGTAAAGTGTATATTGACCTATTTTCCCCTCGACTTTCTGTGATTCCCTATATCTCCCCTTTCTTTGCAGACAAGCCATTTGAAATACCCTTAACTTATTTCACAGCTTATATGTCTTTGAAATAATGTGTATTTTTAGAGAAATCTTCTCATATTATTAGGCAGAAAATCTCACCTGCCATAGTTTTCAAAAGAGCATAATTTCACTCTTCTCAAGGATGAATCTGTTGCATTATACAACCTTTCAGTATTTGCTTTATCAATGACATGTACTTTAAAAATGTTTTAGAGATCCTACCAGTCTTTGAAAACATCCTTGTTCCTTGTTTCAGTTCCAGATTTGTGTATATTTTCTGCCTTGCACCTGATTATTCCAACATCTGATGGATGACCTAGGGAATCTAATTATGGTATTGATTGTTTTTGCTTATTGTCTCCCCCAGTATTTGATTTCTTCATTATTGTGTAAATTTAGATCATGAGCTCATGTTTAGGTAAACATCTTACTTTGTAAGGGGCTTAGGTGTGAACGCTCCTAAGCTTCATCAGAAAGTCCGCAAAGATTTATTTGTGTCCCTCCAATGAGTTACCCCGATGACCCCGTTTACTACAAGTGTTGGTCCAATACTCTCTCTAGAGGCAGGGACTCAGACAGGACTGCTTTGCTGCCACCGATCTGGGGTAGTGGCTTTTGGCGGCCTGTGGCCCGGGCAGGAGGCTCCCCGCGTGTGTCCCACGACCCATGTGCCTGCGAACTTCGGTCACCTGGCAGGAAGCTACGATGCCCAGACCTATGGTTAGCTGTGCAGCGAGGTGTACTTTGCGGACCGGTTCCACACACACTTCAAGTTAGAGGGCTGCTTGAGTGGAAAGGTGAGAGTTTGGGCAGCTGTGCAGACAAAGAAGGTGCCCTTTGGCCTAGGCCTAAATGCTTGTGACATCCGACTGTGCGTGCCGGGCTGTGAGGGCCCTGCCCTTGGCCCCCTTCTCCACTGCCTTTGTTCTGTCACCGCAGAGATGTCCACACCCACTCCCTCAGTGTGGGCAGTGTTCCAACCTCCCTCAGCCCCGCTCCCTCTCCACAGGTTACCATGGAAAACAGATGCTGCATTCTGAGGCCAGGGCGTTCCGAGAATGCCAAGGGCAGACATGATGACCTTAAATGATTTCCCCTAATGTCAATTTTTGTAAACTTTAGGAGCTAGGAAATGGTCCACTTTACAGAAATATTCAAATTTACT
The DNA here is from genome assembly GCF_964165515.1 of Mesoplodon bidens. Classification (NCBI taxonomy): domain Eukaryota; kingdom Metazoa; phylum Chordata; class Mammalia; order Artiodactyla; family Ziphiidae; genus Mesoplodon; species Mesoplodon bidens. The sequence continues at coordinate 60,537 of NW_027672626.1, read as the reverse complement.
GGCATTTCATATATTCTCTGCTACAACATTCTCCTGATTTTTTCTGTATATTCTTTACTTATGTTTTGGTTTTCTTTAATCAAAGTGTGTATTTTAAATATTGTCAAAGAATATTCTATGGACTTACTACATCACCTGAATTTTATACGTTTTCTGTTGTATTAAGTTCTGCTCATAACTTTATTTATCTTTGTTCTATGCTCTCAGGGTTTTATTGTTTTGATCATCTGATGTCAATTAAAACACTTGGTTATTCATTTTAATAAATCTTTTTACTTATAACGATTTGAAATTTTCAAGATTCCAGCTTACCTGTAAGTTTCTAAGGGTCAGGTCCTCTACATTGTTGCTGGCCTAAGGCTTAGTTCACAATATAGCACAGTATACATTGACCTATTTTCCCCTCGACTTTCTGTGATTTCCTACATCTCACCTTTCTTTGCAGACAAGCCATTTGAAATACGCTTAACTTATTTCACAGCCAATAAGTCTTTGAAATAATGTGTATTTTTAGAGAAATCTTCTTATATATTTAGGCAGAAAATCTGACCTGCCATAATTTTCAAAACAGCATAATTTCACTCTTCTCAATGATGAATCTGTTGTATTACACAACCTTTGAGTATTTAGCTTTATCAATGACATGTACTTTAAAAATGTTTTAGAGATCCTACCAGTCTTTGAAAACATCCTTGTTCCTTGTTTCAGTTCCAGATTTGTGTATATTTTCTGCCTTGCACCTGATTATTCCAACATCTGATGGATGACCTAGGGAATCTAATTATGGTATTGATTGTTTTTGCTTATTGTCTCCCCCGGTATTTGATTTCTTCATTATTGTGTAAATTTAGATCATGAGCTCATGTTTAGGTAAACATCTTACTTTGTAAGGGGCTTAGGTGTGAACGCTCCTAAGCTTCATCAGAAAGTCCGCAAAGATTTATTTGTGTCCCTCCAATGAGTTACCCCGATGACCCCGTTTACTACAAGTGTTGGTCCAATACTCTCTCTAGAGGCAGGGACTCAGACAGGACTGCTTTGCTGCCACCGATCTGGGGTAGTGGCTTTTGGCGGCCTGTGGCCCGGGCAGGAGGCTCCCCGCGTGTGTCCCACGACCCATGTGCCTGCGAACTTCGGTCACCTGGCAGGAAGCTACGATGCCCAGACCTATGGTTAGCTGTGCAGCGAGGTGTACTTTGCGGACCGGTTCCACACACACTTCAAGTTAGAGGGCTGCTTGAGTGGAAAGGTGAGAGTTTGGGCAGCTGTGCAGACAAAGAAGGTGCCCTTTGGCCTAGGCCTAAATGCTTGTGACATCCGACTGTGCGTGCCGGGCTGTGAGGGCCCTGCCCTTGGCCCCCTTCTCCACTGCCTTTGTTCTGTCACCGCAGAGATGTCCACACCCACTCCCTCAGTGTGGGCAGTGTTCCAACCTCCCTCAGCCCCGCTCCCTCTCCACAGGTTACCATGGAAAACAGATGCTGCATTCTGAGGCCAGAGCGTTCCGAGAATGCCAAGGGCAGACATGATGACCTTAAATGATTTCCCCTAATGTCAATTTTTGTAAACTTTAGGAGCTAGGAAATGGTCCACTTTACAGAAATATTCAAATTTACTGGCATTTCATATATTCTCTGCTACAACATTCTCCTGATTTTTTCTGTATATTCTTTACTTATGTTTTGGTTTTCTTTAATCAAAGTGTGTATTTTAAATATTGTCAAAGAATATTCTATGGACTTACTACATCACCTGAATTTTATACGTTTTCTGTTGTATTAAGTTCTGCTCATAACTTTATTTATCTTTGTTCTATGCTCTCAGGGTTTTATTGTTTTGATCATCTGATGTCAATTAAAACACTTGGTTATTCATTTTAATAAATCTTTTTACTTATAACGATTTGAAATTTTCAAGATTCCAGCTTACCTGTAAGTTTCTAAGGGTCAGGTCCTCTACATTGTTGCTGGCCTAAGGCTTAGTTCACAATATAGCACAGTATACATTGACCTATTTTCCCCTCGACTTTCTGTGATTTCCTACATCTCACCTTTCTTTGCAGACAAGCCATTTGAAATACGCTTAACTTATTTCACAGCCAATAAGTCTTTGAAATAATGTGTATTTTTAGAGAAATCTTCTTATATATTTAGGCAGAAAATCTGACCTGCCATAATTTTCAAAACAGCATAATTTCACTCTTCTCAATGATGAATCTGTTGTATTACACAACCTTTGAGTATTTAGCTTTATCAATGACATGTACTTTAAAAATGTTTTAGAGATCCTAACAGTCTTTCATAACATAATTGTTCCTTGTTTCAGTTCCAGTTTCATGTATATTTTCTGCCTTGCACCTGATTATTCCAACGCTTTATGTATGGCATAGGGTATCTAATTCTGGTATTGATTGTTTTTGCTGAATGTCTCCCCCTGTAGCTGATTTCTTCATTATTGTGTAAATTTAGATAATGAGCTCATGTTTAGCTAAACATCTGACCTTGTAAGAGGCTTAGGTTTGAACACTCTTAAGCTTCATCAGAAAGTCGGCAAAGATTTATTTGTGTCCCTCCAATGAGTTACCCGCGAGGACCCCGTTTTCTACAAATGTTGGTCCCATAATCCCTCTAGAGGAACGGCCTCAGACAGGGCTGCTTTGTGCCCCACGATCTGGGGCAGTGGCATTGGGCGGCCTGTGGCCCAGGCAGAAGCCTCTCCGCGTGTGTCCCAGGGTCCCATCTGCCTGTGAACTTCGGTCACCTGGCAGGAAGCTACGATGCCCAGACCTATGGTTAGCTGTGTAGCGAGGTGTACTGCGCGGACAGGTTCCACACACATTTCAAGTAAGAGGGAGGCCCGAGTGGAAAGGTGAGAGTTTGGGCAGCTGTGCATACAAAGAAGGCGCCCTTTGGCCTGGGCCTAAATGCTTGTGACACCCCACTGGGCATGCCGGGCTCTGAGGGCCCAGTACTGGGACTCCTGCTCCCCTGCCCTTTGTTCAGTCACAGCAGCGATGGCCACACCCACTCCCTCAGTGAGGGCAGTGTTCCAACCTCCCTCAGCCCGGCACCCTCTCCCCAGGTTACCATGGACTACAGATGCTGCATTCTGAGTCCATGGCATTCCGTGAATGCCAAGGGCAAACATGATGACCTTAAAGGATTTCCTCTTGTGTCAGTTTTGGTAAACTTTAGGAGCTAGGAAATGGTCCACTTTACACAAATGTTCAAATTTACTGGCATTTCAGATATTCTCTGCTATAACATTGTCCTGATTCTTTCTGTATATTCTTTCCTTATGTTTTTGTTTTCCTTAATCAAAGTGTGTCTTTTAAATCTTGTCAATGAATATTCTTTGGACTTACTACATCACCTGAATTTTATACGATTTCCGTTGTATTAAGTTCTGCTCATATCTTTATTTTTCTTTTTTCTATGTTCTCAGGGTTTATTGTTTTGATCTTCTGATGTCAATTAAAACACTTGGTTACTCATTTTAATAAATCTTTTTACTTATAAAGATTTGAACTTTTGAAGATACCAGCTTACTTGTAAATTTCTAAGGGTCAGGTCCTCTACATTGTTGCTGGCCTAAGGCTTTGTTCACAATATAGTAAAGTGTATATTGACCTATTTTCCCCTCGACTTTCTGTGATTCCCTACATCTCCCCTTTCTTTGCAGACAAGCCATTTGAAATACCCTTAACTTATTTCACAGCTTATATGTCTTTGAAATAATGTGTATTTTTAGAGAAATCTTCTCATATTATTAGGCAGAAAATCTCACCTGCCATAGTTTTCAAAAGAGCATAATTTCACTCTTCTCAAGGATGAATCTGTTGCATTATACAACCTTTGAGTATTTAGCTTTATCAATGACATGTACTTTATAAATGTTTTAGAGATCCTACCAGTCTTTGAAAACATCCTTATTCCTTGTTTCATTTCCAGTTTTGTGTATATTTTCTGCCTTGCACCTGATTATTCCAACATCTGATGGATGGCCTAGGGAATCTAATTCTGGTATTGATTGTTTTTGCTGATTGTCTCCCCCGGTATTTGATTTCTTCATTATTGTGTAAATTTAGATCATGAGCTCATGTTTAGGTAAACATCTGACTTTGTAAGAGGCTTAGGTGTGAACGCTCGTAAGCTTCATCAGAAAGTCCGCAAAGATTTATTTGTGTCCCTCCAATGAGTTACCCCGATGACCCCGTTTACTACAAGTGTTGGTCCAATACTCCCTCTAGAGGCAGGGACTCAGACAGGACTGCTTTGCTGCCACCGATCTGTGGTAGTGGCTTTTGGCGGCCTGTGGCCCGGGCAGGAGGCTCCCCGCGTGTGTCCCACAACCCATGTGCCTGCGAACTTCGGTCACCTGGCAGGAAGCTACGATGCCCAGACCTATGCTTAGCTGTGCAGCGAGGTGTACTGTGCGAACCGGTTCCACACACACTTCCAGTAAGAGGGCGGCTTGAGTGGAAAGGTGAGAGTTGGGGCAGCTGTGCAGACAAAGAAGGCGCCCTTTGGCCTAGGCCTAACTGCTTTTGACACCCGACTGGACATGCCGGGCTGTGAGGGCCCTGCCCTTGGCCCCCTTCTCCCCTGCCTTTGTTCTGTCACCGCAGAGATCGCCACACCCACTCCCTCATTGAGGGCAGTGTTCCAAACTCCCTCAGCCCCGCTCGCTCTCTGCAGGTTATCATGGAGAACAGATGCTGCATTCTGAGGCCAGGGCGTTCCGAGAATGCCAAGGGCAGACATGATGACCTTACATGATTCCCTCTAATGTCAATTTTGGTAAACTTTAGGAGCTAGGAAATGGTCCACTTTACAGAAATATTCAAATTTACTGGCATTTCATATATTCTCTGCTTCAACATTCTCCTGATTTTTTCTGTATATCCTTTACTTATATTTTGGTTTTCTTTAATCAAAGTGTGTATTTTAAATATTGTCAAAGAATATTCTATGGACTTACTACATCACCTGAATTTTATACGTTTTCTGTTGTATTAAGTTCTGCTCATAACTTTATTTATCTTTTTTCTATGTTCTCAGGGTTTATTGTTTTGATCATATGATGTCAATTAAAACACTTGGTTATTCATTTTAATAAATCTTTTTACTTATAAAGATTTGAAATTTTCAAGATTCCCGCTTACCTGTAAGTTTCTAAGGGTCAGTTCCTCTACATTGTTGCTGGCCTAAGGCTTAGTTCACAATATAGCAAAGTATATATTTACCTATTTTCCCCTCGACTTTCTGTGATTTCCTACAATTCACCTTTCTTTGCAGGCAAGCCATTTGAAATACCCTTAACTTATTTCACAGCCAATAAGTCTTTGAAATAATGTGTATTTTTAGAGAAATGTTCTTATATATTTAGGCAGAAAAGCTGACATGCCATAGTTTTCAAAACAGCATAATTTCACTCTTCTCAATGATGAATCTGTTGTATTACACAACCTTTGAGTATTTAGCTTTATCAATGACATGTACTTTAAGAGTGTTTTAGAGATCCTAACAGTCTTTGATAACATCCTTGTTCCTTGTTTCAGTTCCAGTTTCATGTATATTTTCTGCCTTGCACCTGATTATTCCAACGCCTTATGTATGGCATAGGGAATCTAACTCTGGTATTGATTGTTTTTGCTGATTGTCTCCCACTGTAGCTGATTACTTCATTATTGTGTAAATTTAGATCATGAGCTCATGTTTAGCTAAACATCTGACCTTGTAAGAGGCTTAGGTGTGAACACTCTTAAGCTTCATCAGAAAGTCCGCAAAGATTTATTTGTGTCCCTCCAATGAGTTACCCGCGAGGACCCCGTTTTCTACAAATGTTGTTCCAATACTCCCTCTAGAGGCACGGTCTCAGACAGGGCTGCTTTGTGCCACACGATCTGGGGCAGTGGCATTGGGCGGCCTGTGGCACGGGCAGGAACCTCTCCGCGTGTGTCCCAGGGTCCCATCTGCCTGTGAACTTCGGTCACCTGGCAGGAAGCTACGATGCCCAGACCTATGGTTAGCTGTGTAGCGAGGTGTACTGCGCGGACAGGTTCCACACACACTTCAAGTAAGAGGGAGGCCCGAGTGGAAAGGTGAGAGTTTGGGCAGCTGTGCATACAAAGAAGGCGCCCTTTGGCCTGGGCCTAAATGCTTGTGACACCCCACTGGGCATGCCGGGCTCTGAGGGCCCAGTACTGGGACCCCTGCTCCCCTGCCATTTGTTCAGTCACAGCAGAGATGGCCACACCCACTCCCTCAGTGAGGGCAGTGTTCCAACCTCCCTCAGCCCCGCCCCCTCTCCGCAGGTTACCATGGACTACAGATGCTGCATTCTGAGTCCATGTCATTCCGAGAATGCCAAGGGCAGACATGATGACCTTAAAGGATTTCCTCTTGTGTCAGTTTTGGTAAACTTTAGGAGCTAGGAAATGGTCCACTTTACACAAATGTTCAAATTTACTGGCATTTCAGATATTCTCTGCTATAACATTGTCCTGATTCTTTCTGTATATTCTTTCCTTATGTTTTTGTTTTCCTTAATCAAAGTGTGTCTTTTAAATCTTGTCAATGAATATTCTTTGGACTTACTACATCACCTGAATTTTATACGATTTCCGTTGTATTAAGTTCTGCTCATATCTTTATTTTTCTTTTTTCTATGTTCTCAGGGTTTTTTGTTTTGATCTTCTGATGTCAATTAAAACACTTGGTTACTCATTTTAATAAATCTTTTTACTTTTAAAGATTTGAACTTTTGAAGATACCAGCTTACTTGTAAGTTTCTAAGGGTCAGGTCCTCTACATTGTTGCTGGCCTAAGGCTTTGTTCACAATATAGTAAAGTGTATATTGACCTATTTTCCCCTCGACTTTCTGTGATTCCCTACATCTCCCCTTTCTTTGCAGACAAGCCATTTGAAATACCCTTAACTTATTTCACAGCTTATATGTCTTTGAAATAATGTGTATTTTTAGAGAAATCTTCTCATATTATTAGGCAGAAAATCTCACCTGCCATATTTTTCAAAACAGCATAATTTCACTCTTCTCAAGGATGAATCTGTTGCATTATACAACCTTTGAGTATTTAGCTTTATCAATGACAGGTACTTTAAAAATGTTTTAGAGATCCTACCAGTCTTTGAAAACATCCTTGTTCCTTGTTTCAGTTCCAGTTTTGTGTATATTTTCTGCCTTGCACCTGATTATTCCAACATCTGATGGATGGCCTAAGGAATCTAATTATGGTATTGATTGTTTTTGCTGATTGTCTCCCCCGGTATTTGATTTTTCATTATTGTGTAAATTTAGATCATGAGCTCATGTTTAGGTAAACATCTGACTTTGTAAGAGGCTTAGGTGTGAACGCTCGTAAGCTTCATCAGAAAGTCCGCAAAGATTTATTTGTGTCCCTCCAATGAGTTTCCCCGATGACCCCGTTTACTACAAGTGTTGGTCCAATACTCCCTCTAGAGGCAGGGACTCAGCCAGGACTGCTTTGCTGCCACCGATCTGGTGTAGTGGCTTTTGGCGGCCTGAGGCCCGGGCAGGAGGCTCCCCGCGTGTGTCCCACGACCCATGTGCCTGCGAACATCGGTCACCTGGCAGGAAGCTACGATGCCCAGACCTATGGTTAGCTGTGCAGCGATGTGTACTGTGCGGACCGGTTCCGCACACACTTCAAGTTAGAGGGCTGCTTGAGTGGAAAGGTGAGAGTTTGGGCAGCTGTGCAGACAAAGAAGGCGCCCTTTGGCCAAGGCCTAAATGCTTGTGACACCCGACTGGACATGCCGGGCTGTGAGGGCCCTGCCCATGGCCCCCTTCTCCACTGCCTTTGTTCTGTCACCGCAGAGATGTCCACACCCACTCCCTCAGTTTGGGCAGTGTTCCAACCTCCCTCAGCCCAGCTCCCTCTCCACAGGTTACCATGGAAAACAGATGCTGCATTCTGAGGCCAGGGCGTTCCGATAATGCCAAGGGCAGACATGATGACCTTAAATGATTTCCTCTAATGTCAATATTTGTAAACTTTAGGAGCTAGGAAATGGTCCACTTTACAGAAATATTCAAATTTACTGGCATTTCATATATTCTCTGCTACAACATTCTCCTGATTTTTTCTCTATATTCTTTACTTATGTTTTGGTTTTCTTTAATCAAAGTGTGTATTTTAAATATTGTCAAAGAATATTCTATGGACTTACTACATCACCTGAATTTTATACGTTTTCTGTTGTATTAAGTTCTGCTCATAACTTTATTTATCTTTGTTCTATGCTCTCAGGGTTTATTGTTTTGATCATCTGATGTCAATTAAAACACTTGGTTACTCATTTTAATAAATCTTTTTACTTATAACGATTTGAAATTTTCAAGATTCCAGCTTACCTGTAAGTTTCTAAGGGTCATGTCCTCTACATTGTTGCTGGCCTAAGGCTTAGTTCACCATATAGCAATGTATATATTGACCTATTATCCCCTCGAGTTTCTGTGATTCCCTACATCTCACCTTTCTTTGCAGACAAGCCATTTGAAATACCCTTAACTTATTTCACAGCCAATAAGTCTTTGAAATAATGTGTATTTTTTACAGAAATCTCCTTATATAATTAGGCAGAAAATCTGACCTGCCATCGTTTTCAAAACAGCATAATTTCACTCTTCTCAATGATGAATCTGTTGTATGACACAACCTTTGAGTATTTAGCTTTATCAATGACATGTACACCTAAAAATGTTTTAGAGATCCTACCAGTCTTTGAAAACATCCTCGTTCCTTGTTTCAGTTCCAGTTTTGTGTATACATTCTGCCTTGCACCTAATTATTCCAACATCTGATGGATGGCCTAGGGAATCTAATTCTGGTATTGATTGTTTTTGCTGCTTGTCTCCCCTTGTAGCTGATTTCTTCATTATTGTGTAAATTTAGATCATGATCTCATGATTAGCTAAAGAGCTGACCTTGTAAGAGGCTTTGTGTGAACGCTCGTAAGCTTCAGCAGAAAGTCCACAAAGATTTTTTTGTGTCCCTCCAATGAGTTACCCGCGTGGACACCGTTTTCTACAAGTGTTGGTCCACTACTCCCTCTAGAGGCTGGGACTCAGACACGACTGCTTTGCTTCCCCCGATCTGGGGTAGTGGCTTTGGGAGGCCTGTGGCCTTGGCAGGAGGCTCCACGCATGTGTCCCAAGACCGATCTGCCTGCGAACTTCGGTCACCTGGTAGGAAGCTATGATGCCCAGACCTATGGTTAGCTTAGAAGCAAGGTGTACTGCGCGGACCGGTTCCACACGCACTTCAAGTAAGAGGGCGGCCTGAGAGGAAAGGTGAGAGTTTGGGCAGCTGTGTAGACAAAGAAGGCGCACTTTGGCCTGGGCCTAAATGCCCGTGACACACGACTAGGTCTGCCCGGCTCTGAGGGCCCTGCCGTTTGCCCCCTTCTCCCCTGCCCTTTCTTCAGTCACAGCAGAGATGGCCACTCCCACTCCATCAGTGAGGGCAGTGTTCCCACCTCCCTCAGCCCCGCCCCCTCTCCGCAGGTTACCATGGACTACAGATGCTGCATTCTGAGGCCAGGGCGTTCCGAGAATGCCAAGGGCAGACATGATGACCTTAAATGATTTCCTCTTGTGTCAATTTTGGTAAACATTAGGAGCTAGGAAATGGTCCACTTTACACAAATGTTCAAATTTACTGGCATTTCACATATTCTCTGCTATAACATTGTCCTGATTCTTTCTGTATATTCTTTACTTATGTTTTGGTTTTCCTTAATCAAAGTGTGTCTTTTAAATCTTTTCAAAGAATATTCTTTGGACTTACTACCTCACCTGAATTTTATACGTTTTCTGTGGTATTAAGTTCTGCTCATATCTTTATTTATCTTTTTTTATGTTCTCAGGGTTTATTGTTTTGATCTTCTGATGTCATTTAAAACACTTGGTTATTCATTTTAATAAATATTCTTACTTAAAAAGATTTCAACTTTTCAAGATTTCAGCTTACTTGTAAGTTTCTAAGGGTCAGGTCCTCTACATTGTTGCTGGCCCAAAGCTTAGTTCACCATAGAGCAATGTATATATTGAGCTATTTTCCCCTCGACCTTCTGTGATTCCCTACATCTCACCTTTCTTTGCAGACAAGCCATTTGAAATACACTTAACTTATTTCACAGCCAATAAGTCTTTGAAATAATGTGTATTTTTTAGAGAAATTTTCTTATATAATTAGGCAGAAAATCTGACCTGCCACCATTTTCAAAACAGCATAATTTCAATCTTCTCAATGAGGAATCTGTTGTATGACACAACCTTTGAGTATTTAGCTTTATCAATGACATGTACTTTAAAAATGTTTTAGAGATCCTACCAGTCTTTGAAAACCTCCTTGTTCCTTGTTTCAGTTCCAGTTTTGTGTATACTTTCTGCCTTGCACCTGTTTATTCCAACATCTGATGGATGGCCTAGGGAATCTAATTCTGGTATTGATTGTTTTTGCTGCTTGTCTCCCCTTGTAGCTGATTTCTTCATTATTGTGTAAATTTAGATCATTAGCTCATGTTTATCTAAACAGCTGACCTTGTAAGAGGCTTATGTGTGAACGCTCGTAAGCTTCAGCAGAAAGTCCACAAAGATTTTTTTGTGTCCCTCCAATGATTTACCCGCGCGGACCCCGTTTTCTACAAGTGTTGGTCCACTACTCCCTCTAGAGGCTGGGACTCAGACAGGACTTCTTTGCTTCCCCCGATCTGGAGTAGTGGATTTGGGCGGCCTGTGGCCTGGGCAGGAGGCTCCCCGCGTGTGTCCCACGACCGATCTGCCTGCGAACTTCGGTAACCTGGTAGGAAGCTATGATGCCCAGACCTATGGTTAGCTTTGCAGCGAGGTGTACTGCGCGGACCGGTTCCACACGCACTTCAAGTAAGAGGGCGGCCTGAGTGGAAACGTGAGAGTTTGGGCAGCTGTGCAGACAAAGAAGGCGCACTTTGGCCTGGGCCTAAATGCTTGTGACACACGACTGGGTCTGCCGAGCTCTGAGGGCCCTGCCGTCTGCCCCCTTCTCCCCTGCCCTTTGTTCAGTCACAGAAGAGATGGCCACACCCACTCCCTCAGTGAGGGCCGTTTTCCCACCTCCCTCAGCCCCACCCCTCTCCGCAGGTTACCATGGACTACAGATGCTGCATTCTGAGGCCAGGGCGTTCCGAGAATGCCAAGGGCAGACATGATGACCTTAAATGATTTCCTCTTGTGTCAGTTTTGGTAAACTTTAGGAGCTAGGAAATGGTCCGCTTAAGAGAAATGTTCAAATTTACTGGCATTTCATATATTCTCTGCTATGACATTGTCCTGATTCTTTCTGTATATTCTTTCTTATGTTTTGGTTTTCCGTAATCAAAGTGTGTCTTTTAAATCTTTTCAAAGAATATTCTTTGGACTTACTACCTCACCTGAATTTTATACGTTTTCTGTGGTATTAAGTTCTGCTCATATCTTTATTTATTTTTTTTCTATGTTCTCATGGTTTATTGTTTTGATCTTCTGATGTCAATTAAAACACTTGGTTATTCATTTTAATAAATATTCTTACCTATAAAGATTTCAACTTTTCAAGATTTCAGCTTACTTGTAAGGTTCTAAGGGTCAGGTCCTCTATATTGTGGCTGGCCTAAGGCATAGTTCACAATATAGCAAAGTATATACAGACCTATTTTCCCCTCGACTTTCTGTGATTTCCTACATCTCACCTTTCTTTGCAGACAAGCCATTTGAAATACCCTTAACTTATTTCACAGCCAATAAGTCTTTGAAATAATGTGTATTTTTTAGAGAAATCTTCTTATATATTTAGGCAGAAAATCTGACCTGCCATAGTTTTCAAAACAGCATAATTTCACTCTTCTCAATGATGAATCTGTTGTATTACACAACCTTTGAGTATTTAGCTTTATCAATGACATGTACTTTAAAAATGTTTTAGAGATCCTACCAGTCTTTGAAAACATCCTTGTTCCTTGTTTCAGTTCCAGTTTTATGTATATTTTCTGCCTTGCACCTGATTATTCCAACGTCTGATCGATGGCGTAGGGAATCTAATTCTGGTATTGATTGTTTTTGCTGATTGTTTCCCCCTGTAGCTGATTTCTTCATTATTGTGTTAATTTGATCATGAGCTCATGTTTAGCTCAACAGCTGACCTTGTAAGAGGCTTAGTTGTGAACACTTGTAAGCTTCCTCAGAAAGTCCGCAAAGAGTTATTTGTGTCCCTCCAATGAGTTGCCCGCGAGGACCCCGTTTTCTACAAGTGTTGGTCCACTACTCCCTCTAGAGGCTGGGACTCAGACAGGACAGCTTTGCTGCCCCCGATCTCGGATAGTGGCTTTGGGCGGCCTGTGGCCTGGGCAGGAAGCTCCCCACGTGTGTCCCACGACCCATCTGCCTGCGAACTTCGGTCACCTGGCAGGAAGCTATGATGCCCAGACCTATGGTTAGCTTTGCAGCGAGGTGTACTGCGCGGACCGGGTCCACACGCACTTCCAGTAAGAGGGCGGCCTGAGTGGAAAGGTTAAAGTTTGGGCAGCTGTGCAGACAAAGAAGGCGTCCTTTGTCCTGGGCCTAAATGCTTTTGACACCCCACTGGGCCTGCCGGGCTCTGAGGGCCCTGCCCTGGGCCCACTGTTCCCCTTCCCTTTGTTCAGTCACAGCAGATTTGGCCACACCCACTCCCTCAGTGAGGGCCGTGTTCCAAACTCCCTCAGCCCCGCACCCTCTCCGTAGGTTACCATGGACTACAGATGCTGCATTCTGAGTGCAGGGCATTCCGAGAATGCCAAGGGCAGACATGATGACCTTAAATGATTTCCTCTTGTGTCTGTTTTGGTAAACTTTAGGAGCTAGGAGATGCTCCACTTTACAGAAATGTTCAAATTTACTGGCATTTCATATATTCTCTGCTGTAACATTGTCCAGATTTTTCTGTATATTCTTTACTTATGTTTTGGTTTTCCTTAATCAAAGTGTGTCTTTTAAATCTTGTCAAAGAATATTCTTAGACTTACTACATCACCTGAATTTTATACATTTTCTATTGTATTAAGTTCTCCTCATATCTTTATTTATCTTTTTTCTATGTTCTCAGGTTTATTGTTTTGATCTTCTGATGTCAATTAAAAAGCTTGGTTATTCATTTTAATAAATGTTTTACTTATAAACATTTCAACTTTTCAAGATTTCAGCTTACTTGTAAGTTTCTAAGGGTCAGGTCCTCTACATTGTTGCTGGCCTAAGGCTTAGTTCACCATATAGCAATGTATATATTGACCTATTTTCCCCTCGACTTTCTGTGATTCCCTACATCTCACCTTTCTTTGCAGACAAGCCATTTGAAATTCCCTTAACTTATTTCACAGCCAATAAGTCTTTGAAATTATGTGTATTTTTTAGAGAAATCTTCTTATATATTTAGGCAGAAAATCTGACCTGCCATAGTTTTCAAAACAGCATAATTTCACTCTTCTCAATGATGAATCTGTTGTATTACACAACCTTTGAGTATTTAGCTTTATCAATGACAGGTACTTTAAAAATGTTTTAGAGATCCTACCAGTCTTTGAAAACATCCTTGTTCCTTGTTTCAGTTCCAGTTTTATGTATATTTTCTGCCTTGCACCTGATTATTCCAACGTCTGATCGATGGCCTAGGGAATCTAATTCTGGTATTGATTGTTTTTGCAGACTGTTTCCAACTGTAGCTGATTTCTTCATTATTGTGTAAAGTTAGATCATGAGCTCATGTTTAGCTAAACAGCTGACCTTGTAAGAGGCTTAGGTGTGAACGCTCGTAAGCTTCAGCAGAAAGTCCACAAAGATTTTCTTGTGTCCCTCCAATGAGTTACCCGCGCGGACCCCGTTTTCTACAAGTGTTGGTCCACTACTCCCTCTAGGGGCTGGGACTCAGACAGGACTGCTTTGCTTCCCCCGATCTGGAGTAGTGGATTTGGGCGGCCTGTGGCCTGGGCAGGAGGCTCCCCGCGTGTGTCCCACGACCGATCTGCCTGCGAACTTCGGTCACCAGGTAGGAAGCTATGATGCCCAGACCTATGTTTGGCTTTGCAGCGAGGTGTACTGCGCGGACCGGTTCCACACGCACTTCAAGTTAGAGGGCGGCCTGAGTGGAAAGGTGAGAGTTTGGGCAGCTTTGAAGACAAAGAAGGCGCACTTTGGCCTGGGCCTAAATGCTTGTGACACACGACTGGGTCTGCCGGGCTCTGAGGGCCCTGCCGTTTGCCCCCTTCTCCCCTGCCCTTTGTTCAGTCACAGCAGAGATGGCCACACCCACTCCCTCAGTGAGGGCCGTGTTCCCACCTCCCTCAGCCCCGCCCCCTCTCCGCAGGTTACCTTGGACTACAGATGCTGCATTCTGAGGCCAGGGCGTTCTGAGAATGCCAAGGGCAGACATGATGACCTTAAATGATTTCCTCTTGTGTCAATTTTGGTAAACTTTAGGAACTAGGAAATGGTCCACTTTACACAAATATTCAAATTTACTGGCATTTCATATATTCTGTGCTATAACATTGTCCTGATTCTTTCTGTATATTCTTTACTTATGTTTTGGTTTTCCTTAATCAAAGTGTGTCTTTTAAATCTTTTCAAAGAATATTCTTTGGACTTACTACCTCACCTGAATTTTATACGGTTTCTGTGGTATTAAGTTCTGCTCATATCTTTATTTATCTTTTTTCTATGTTCTCAGGGTTTATTGTTTTGATCTTCTGATGTCATTTTAAACACTTGGTTATTCATTTTAATAAATATTCTTACTTATAAAGATTTCAACTTTTCAAGATTTCAGCTTACTTGTAAGTTTCTAAGGGTCAGGTCCTCTATATTGTGGCTGGCCTAAGGCTTAGTTCACAATATAGCAAAGTATATACTGACCTATTTTCCCCTCGACTTTCTGTGATTTCCGACATCTCACCTTTCTTTTTAGACAAGCCATTTGAAATACGCTTAACTTATTTCACAGCCAATAAGTCTTTGAAATAATGTGTATTTTTTAGAGAAATCTTCTTATATATTTAGGCAGAAAATCTGACCTGCCATAGTTTTCAAAACAGCATAATTTCACTCTTCTCAATGATGAATCTGTTGTATTACACAACCTTTGAGTATTTAGCTTTATCAATGACAGGTACTTTAAAAATGTTTTAGAGATCCTACCAGTCTTTGAAAACATCCTTGTTCCTTGTTTCAGTTCCAGTTTTATGTATATTTTCTGCCTTGCAACTGATTATTTTAACGTCTGATCGATGGCGTAGGGAATCTAATTCTGGTATTGATTGTTTTTGCTGATTGTTACCCGCTGTAGCTGATTTCTTCATTATTGTGTAAATTTAGATGATGAGCTCATGTTTAGCTCAACAGCTGACCTTGTAAGAGGCTTAGTTGTGAACACTTGTAAGCTTCCTCAGAAAGTCCGCAAAGATTTATTTGTGTCCCTCCAATGAGTTGCCCGCGAGGACCCCGTTTTCTACAAGTGTTGGTCCACTACTCCCTCTAGAGGCTGGGACTCAGACAGGACTGCTTTGCTGCCCCCGATCTGGGATAGTGGCTTAAGGCGGCCTGTGGCCTGGGCAGGAAGCACCCCACGTGTGTCCCACGACCCATCTGCCTGCGAACTTCGGTCACCAGGCAGGAAGCTATGATGCCCAGACCTATGGTTAGCTTTGCAGCGAGGTGTACTGCGCGGACCGGGTCCTCACGCACTTCAAGTAAGAGGGCGGCCTGAGTGGAAAGGTTAAAGTTTGGGCAGCTGTGCAGACAAAGAAGGCGTCCTTTTTCCTGCGCCTAAATGCTTGTGACACCCCACTGGCCCTGCCGGGCTGTGAGGGCCCTGCCCTGGGCCCACTGTTCCCCTTCCATTTGTTCAGTTACAGCAGAGTTGGCCACACACACTCCCTCAGTGAGGGCCGTGTTCCAAACTCCCTCAGCCACGCCCCCTCTCCTCAGGTTACCATGGACTACACATTCTGCATTCTGAGTGCAGGGCATTCCGAGAATGCCAAGGGCAGACATGATGACCTTAAATGATTTCCTCTTGTGTCAGTTTTGGTAAACTTTAGGAGCTAGGAAATGGTCCACTTTACAGAAATGTTCAAATTTACTGGCATTTCATATATTCTCTGCTATAACATTGTCCTGATTCTTTCTGTATATTCTTTACTTATATTTTGGTTTTCCTTAATCAAAGTGTGTCTTTTAAATCTTTTCAAAGAATATTCTTTGGAATTACTACCTCACCTGAATTTTATACGTTTCCTGTGGTATTAAGTTCTGCTCATATCTTTATTTATCTTTTTTCTATGATCTCTGGGTTTATTGTTTTGATCTTCTGATGTCAATTAAAACACTTGGTTATTCATTTAAATAAATATTCTTACTTATAAAGATTTCAACTTTTCAAGATTTTAGCTTACTTGTAAGTTTCTAAGGGTCATGTCCTCTATATGGTGGCTGGCCTAAGGCTTAGTTCACAATATAGCAAAGTATATACAGACCTATTTTCCCCTCGACTTTCTGTGATTTCCTACATCTCACCTTTCTTTGCAGACAAGCCATTTGAAATACCCTTAACTTATTTCACAGACAATAAGTCTTTGAAATAATGTGTATTTTTAGAGAAATCTTCTTATATATTTAGGCAGAAAATCTGACCTGCCATAGTTTTCAAAACAGCATAATTTCACTCTTCTCAATGATGAATCTGTTGTATTACACAACCTTTGAGTATTTAGCTTTATCAATGACAGGTACTTTAAAAATGTTTTAGAGATCCTACCAGTCTTTGAAAACATCCTTGTTCCTTGTTTCAGTTCCAGTTTTATGTATATTTTCTGCCTTGCAACTGATTATTTTAACGTCTGATCGATGGCGTAGGGAATCTAATTCTGGTATTGATTGTTTTTGCTGATTGCTTCCCCCTGTAGCTGATTTCTTCATTATTGTGTAAATTTAGATCATGAGCTCATGTTTAGCTCAACAGCTGACCTTGTAAGAGGCTTAGTTGTGAACACTTGTAAGCTTCCTCAGAAAGTCCGCAAAGATTTATTTGTGTCCCTCCAATGAGTTGCCCGCGAGGACCCCGTTTTCTACAAGTGTTGGTCCACTACTCCCTCTAGAGGCTGGGACTCAGACAGGACTGCTTTGCTGCCCCCGATCTGGGATAGTGGCTTAAGGCGGCCTGTGGCCTGGGCAGGAAGCACCCCACGTGTGTCCCACGACCCATCTGCCTGCGAACTGCGGTCACCTGGCAGGAAGCTATGATGCCCAGACCTATGGTTAGCTTTGCAGTGAGGTGTACTGCGCGGACCGGGTCCACACGCACTTCAAGTAAGAGGGCGGCCTGAGTGGAAAGGTTAAAGTTTGGGCAGCTGTGCAGACAAAGAAGGCGTCCTTTTTCCTGCGCCTAAATGCTTGTGACACCCCACTGGGCCTGCCGGGCTCGGAGGGCCCTGCCCTGGGCCCACTGTTCCCCTTCCATTTGTTCAGTTACACCAGAATTGGCCACACCCACTCCCTCACTGAGGGCCGTGTACCAAACTCCCTCAGCCCCGCCCCCTCTCCTCAGGTTACCATGGACTACAGATGCTGCATTCTGCGTGCAGGGCATTCCGAGAATGCCAAGGGCAGACATGATGACCTTAAATGATTTCCTCTTGTGTCAGTTTTGGTAAACTTTAGGAGCTAGGAAATGGTCCACTTTACAGAAATGTTCAAATTTACTGGCATTTCATATATTCTCTGCTATAACATTGTCCTGATTCTTTCTGTATATTCTTTACTTATGTTTTGGTTGTCCTTAATCAAAGTGTGTCTTTTAAATCTTTTCAAAGAATATTCTTTGGACTTACTACCTCACCTGAATTTTATACGTTTCCTGTGGTATTAAGTTCTGCTCATATCTTTATTTATCTTTTTTCTATGTTCTCTGGGTTTATTGTTTTGATCTTCTGATGTCAATTAAAACACTTGGTTATTCATTTAAATAAATATTCTTACTTATAAAGATTTCAACTTTTCAAGATTTCAGCTTACTTGTAATGTTCTAAGGGACAGGTCCTCTATATTGTGGCTGGCCTAAGGCTTAGTTCACAATATAGCAAAGTATATACTGACCTATTTTCCCCTCGACTTTCTGTGATTTCCTACATCTCACCTTTCTTTGCAGACAAGCCATTTGAAATACCCTTAACTTATTTCACAGCCAATAAGTCTTTGAAATTATGTGTATTTTTTAGAGAAACCTTCTTATATAATGAGGCAGAAAATCTGACCTGCCATCATTTTCAAAACAGCATAATTTCACTCTTCTCAATGATGAATCTGTTGTATGACACAACCTTTGAGTATTTAGCTTTATCAATGACATGTACACCTAAAAATGTTTTAGAGATCCTACCAGTCTTTGAAAACATCCTCGTTCCTTGTTTCAGTTCCAGTTTTGTGTATACATTCTGCCTTGCACCTGATTATTCCAACATCTGATGGATGGCCTAGGGAATCTAATTCTGGTATTGATTGTTTTTGCTGCTTGTCTCCCCTTGTAGCTGATTTCTTCATTATTGTGTAAATTTAGATCATGAGCTCATGTTTAGCTAAACAGCTGACCTTGTAAGAGGCTTGGTGTCAACGCTCGTAAGCTTCAGCAGAAAGTCCACAAAGATTTTTTTGTGTCCCTCGAATGAGTTACCCGCGCGGACCCCGTTTTCTACAAGTGTTGGTCCACTACTCCCTCTAGAGGCTGGGACTCAGACAGGACTGCTTTGCTTCCCCCGATCTGGGGTAGTGGCTTTGGGCGGCCTGTGGCCTGGTCAGGAGGCTCCACGCGTGTGTCCCACGACCGATCTGCCTGCGAACTTCGGTCACCTGGTAGGAAGCTATGATGCCCAGACCTATGGTTAGCTTTGCAGCAATGTGTACTGCGCGGACCGGTTCCACACGCACTTCAAGTAAGAGGGCGGCCTGAGTGGAAAGGTGAGAGTTTGGGCAGCTGTGCAGACAAAGAAGGCACACTTTGGCCTGGGCCTAAATGCTTGTGACACACGACTAGGTCTGCCGGGCTCTGAGGGCCCTGCCGTTTGCCCCCTTCTCCCCTGCCCTTTGTTCAGTCACAGCAGAGATGGCCACTCCCACTCCATCAGTGAGGGCAGTGTTCCCACCTCCCTCAGCCCCGCCCCCTCTCCGCAGGTTACCATGGACTACAGATGCTGCATTCTGAGGCCAGGGTGTTCCGAGAATGCCAAGGGCAGACATGATGACCTTAAATGATTTCCTCTTGTGTCAATTTTGGTAAACTTTAGGAGCTAGGAAATGGTCCACTTTACACAAATGTTCAAATTTACTGGCATTTCATATATTCTCTGCTATAACATTGTCCTGATTCTTTCTGTATATTCTTTACTTATGTTTTGGTTTTCCTTAATCAAAGTGTGTCTTTTAAATCTTTTCAAAGAATATTCTTTGGACTTACTACCTCACCTGAATTTTATACGTTTTCTGTGGTATTAAGTTCTGCTCATATCTTTATTTATCTTTTTTTTATGTTCTCAGGGTTTATTGTTTTGATCTTCTGATGTCATTTAAAACACTTGGTTTTTCATTTTAATAAATATTCTTACTTATAAAGATTTCAACTTTTCAAGATTTCAGCTTACTTGTAAGTTTCTAAGGGTCAGGTCCTCTACATTGTTGCTGGCCCAAGGCTTAGTTCACCATATAGCAATGTATATATTGACCTATTTTCCCCTCGACTTTCTGTGATTCCCTACATCTCACCTTTCTTTGCAGACAAGCCTTTTGAAATACACTTAACTTATTTCACAGCCAATAAGTCTTTGAAATAATGTGTATTTTTTAGAGAAAACTTCTTATATAATTAGGCAGAAAATCTGACCTTCCATCATTTTCAAAACAGCATAATTTCACTCTTCTCAATGATGAATCTGTTGTATTACACAACCTTTGTGTATTTAGCTTTATCAATGACATGTACTTTAAAAATGTTTTAGAGATCCTACCAGTCTTTGAAAACATCCTTGTTCCTTGTTTCAGTTCCAGTTTTGTGTATACTTTCTGCCTTGCACCTGTTTATTCCAACATCTGATGGATGGCCTAGGGAATCTAATTCTGGTATTGATTGTTTTTGCTGCTTGTCTCCCCTTGTAGCTGATTTCTTCATTACTGTGTAAATTTAGATCATGAGCTTATGTTTAGCTAAACAGCTGACCTTGTAAGAGGCTTAGGTGTGAACGCTCGTAAGCTTCTGCAGAAAGTCCACAAAGATTTTTTTGTGTCCCTCCAATGAGTTACCCGCGCGGACCCCGTTTTCTACCAGTGTTGGTCCACTACTCCCTCTAGAGGCTGGGACTCAGACAGGACTGCTTTGCTTCCCCCGATCTGGAGTAGTGGATTTGGGCGGCCTGTGGCCTGGGCAGGAGGCTCCCCGCGTGTGTCCCACGACCGATCTGCCTGCGAACTTCGGTCACCTGGTGGGAAGCTATGATGCCCAGACCTATGGTTAGCTTTGCAGCGAGGTGTACTGCGCGGACCGGTTCCACACGCACTTCAAGTAAAAGGGCGGCCTGAGTGGAAAGGTGAGAGTTTGGGCAGCTGTGCAGACAAAGAAGTCGCACTTTGGCCTGGGCCTAAATGCTTGTGACACACGACTGGGTCTGCCGGGCTCTGAGGGCCCTGCCATCTGCCCCCTTCTCCCCTGCCCTTTGTTCAATCACAGCAGAGATGGCCACACCCACTCCCTCAGTGAGGGCCGTGTTCCCACCTCCCTCAGCCCCGCCCCCTCTCCGCAGGTTACCATGGACTACAGATGCTGCATTCTGAGGCCAGGGCGTTCCGAGAATGCCAAGGGCAGACATGATGACCTTAAATGATTTCCTCTTGTGTCAGTTTTGTTAAACTTTAGGAGCTAGGAAATGGTCCACTTTACACAAATGTTCAAATTTACTGGCACTTCATATATTCTCTGCTATGACATTTTCCTGATTCTTTCTGTATATTCTTTACTTATGTTTTGGTTTTCCTTAATCAAAGTGTGTCTTTTAAATCTTTTCAAAGAATATTCTTTGGACTTACTACCTCACCTGAATTTTATACGTTTTCTGTGGTATTAAGTTCGGCTCATATCTTTATTTATTTTTTTTCTATGTTCTCATGGTTTATTGTTTTGATCTTCTGATGTCAATTAAAACACTTGGTTATTCATTTTAATAAATATTCTTACTTATAAAGATTTCAACTTTTCAAGATTTCAGCTTACTTGTAAGTTTCCAAGGGTCAGGTCCTCTATATTGTGGCTGGCCTAAGGCATAGTTCACAATATAGCAAAGTATATACAGACCTATTTTCCCCTCGACTTTCTGTGATTTGCTACATCTCACCTTTCTTTGCAGACAAGCCATTTGAAATACCCTTAACTTATTTCACAGCCAATAAGTCTTTGAAATAATGTGTATTTTTAGAGAAATCTTCTTATATATTTAGGCAGAAAATCTGACCTGCCATAGTTTTCAAAACAGCATAATTTCACTCTTCTCAATGATGAATCTGTTGTATTACACAACCTTTGAGTATTTAGCTTTATCAATGACATGTACTTTAAAAATGTTTTAGAGATCCTACCAGTCTTTGAAAACATCCTTGTTCCTTGTTTCAGTTCCAGTTTTATGTATATTTTCTGCCTTGCACCTGATTATTCCAACGTCTGATCGATGGCCTAGGGAATCTAATTCTGGTATTGATTGTTTTTGCTGATTGTTTCCCCCTGTAGCTGATTTCTTCATTATTGTGTAAAGTTAGATCATGAGCTCATGTTTAGCTCAACAGCTGACCTTGTAAGAGGCTTAGTTGTGAACACTTGTAAGCTTCCTCAGAAAGTCCGCAAAGATTTATTTGTGTCCCTCCAATGAGTTGCCCGCGAGGACCCCGTTTTCTACAAGTGTTGGTCCACTACTCCCTCTAGAGGCTGGGACTCAGACAGGACTGCTTTGCTGCCCCCGATCTGGGATAGTGGCTTTGGGCGGCCTGTGGCCTGGGCACGAAGCTCCCCACGTGTGTCCCACGACCCATCTGCCTGCGAACTTCGGTCACCTGGCCGGAAGTTATGATGCCCAGACCTATGGTTAGCTTTGCAGCGAGGTGTACTGCGCGGACCGGGTCCACACGCACTTCAAGTAAGAGGGCGGCCTGAGTGGAAAGGTTAAAGTTTGGGCAGCTGTGCAGACAAAGAAGGCGTCCTTTGTCCTGGGCCTAAATGCTTGTGACACCCCACTGGGCCTGCCGGGCTCTGAGGGCCCTGCCCTGGGCCCACTGTTCCCCTTCCCTTTGTTCAGTCACAGCAGATTTGGCCACACCCACTCCCTCAGTGAGGGCCGTGTTCCAAACTCCCTCAGCCCCGCGCCCTCTCCGCAGGTTACCATGGACTACAGATGCTGCATTCTGAGTGCAGGGCATTCCGAGAATGCCAAGGGCAGACATGATGACCTTAAATGATTTCCTCTTGTGTCAGTTTTGGTAAACTTTAGGAGCTAGGAGATGGTCCACTTTACAGAAATGTTCAAATTTACTGGCATTTCATATATTCTCTGCTATAACATTGTCCTGATTTTTCTGTATATTCTTTACTTATGTTTTGGTTTTCCTTAATCAAAGTGTGTCTTTTAAATCTTGTCAAAGAATATTCTTAGACTTACTACATCACCTGAATTTTATACATTTTCTATTGTATTAAGTTCTCCTCATATCTTTATTTATCTTTTTTCTATGTTCTCAGGTTTATTGTTTTGATCTTCTGATGTCAATTAAAACACTTGGTTATTCATTTTAATAAATGTTTTACTTATAAAGATTTCAACTTTTCAAGATTTCAGCTTACTTGTAGGTTTCTAAGGGTCAGGTCCTCTACATTGTTGCTGGCCTAAGGCTTAGTTCACCATATAGCAATGTATATATTGACCTATTTTCCCCTCGACTTTCTGTGATTTCCTACATCTCACCTTTCTTTGCAGACAAGCCATTTGAAATACCCTTAACTTATTTCACAGCCATTAAGTCTTTGAAATAATGTGTATTTTTTAGAGAAATCTTCTTATATAATTAGGCAGAAAATCTGACCTGCCATCGTTTTCAAAACAGCATAATTTCACTCTTCTCAATGATGAATCTGTTGTATGACACAACCTTTGAGTATTTAGCTTTATCAATGACATGTAATTTAAAAATGTTTTAGAGATCCTACCAGTCTTTGAAAACATCCTTGTTCCTTGTTTCTGTTCCAGTTTTGTGTATACATTCTGCCTTGCACCTGATTATTCCAACATCTGATGGATGGCCTAGGGAATCTAATTCTGGTATTGATTGTTTTTGCTGCTTGTCTCACCTTGTAGCTGATTTCTTCATTATTGTGTAAATTTAGACCATGAGCTCATATTTAGCTAAACAGCTGACCTTGTAAGAGGCTTAGGTGTGAACGCTCGTAAGCTTCAGCAGAAAGTCCACACAGATTTTTTTGTGTCCCTCCAATGAGTTACCGCGCGGTTCCCGTTTTCTACAAGTGTTGGTCCACTACTCCCTCTAGAGGCTGGGACTCAGACAGGACTGCTTTGCTTCCCCCATTCTGGGGTAGGGCTTTGGGCGGCCTGTGGCCTGGGCAGGATGCTCCCCGCGTGTGTCCCACGACCGATCTGCCTGCGAACTTCGGTCACAAGGTAGGAAGCTATGATGCCCAGACCTATGGTTAGCTGTTCAGCGAGGTGTAATGCGTGTACAGGGTCCACACGCACTTCAAGTAAGAGGGCGGCCTGAGTGGAAAGGTGAGAGTTTGGGCAGCTGTGCAGACAAAGAAGGCGCACTTTGGCCTGGGCCTAAATGCTTGTGAAACCCGACTGGGTCTGCCGTGCTCTGAGGGCCCTGCCGTTTGCCCCTTTCTCCTCTGCCATTTGTTCAGTCACAGGAGAGATGGCCACACCCACTCCCTCAGTGAGGGCCCTGTTCCCACCTCCCTCAGCCCGGCCCCCTCTCTGCAGTTTACCATGGACTACAGATGCTGCATTCTGAGGCCAGGGCGTTCCGAGAATGCCAAGGGAAGACATGATGACCTTAAATGATTTCCTCCTGTGTCAATTTTGGTAAACTTTAGGAGCTAGGAAATGGTCCACTTTACACAAATATTCAAATTTACTGGCATTTCATATATTCTCTGCTATAACATTGTCCTGATTCTTTCTGTATATTCTTTACTTATGTTTTGGTTTTCCTTAATCAAAGTGTGTCTTTTAAATCTTTTCAAAGAATATTCTTTGGACTTACTACCTCACCTGAATTTTATACGTTTTCTGTGGTATTAAGTTCTGCTCATATCTTTATTTATTTTTTTTCTATGTTCTCATGGTTTATTGTTTTGATCTTCTGATGTCAATTAAAACACTTGGTTATTCATTTTAATAAATATTCTTACTTATAAAGATTTCAACTTTTCAAGATTTCAGCTTACTTGTAAGTTTCTAAGGGTCACGTCCTCTATATTGTGGCTGGCCTAAGGCTTAGTTCACAATATAGCAAAGTATATACTGACCTATTTTCCCCTCGACTTTCTGTGATTTCCTACATCTCACCTTTCTTTGCAGACAAGCCATTTGAAATACCCTTAACTTATTTCACAGCCAATAAGTCTTTGAAATAATGTGTATTTTCAAGAGAAATCTTCTTATATATTTAGGCAGAAAATCTGACCTGCCATAGTTTTCAAAACAGTATAATTTCACTCTTCTCAGTGATGAATCTGTGGTATGACACAACCTTTGAGTATTTAGCTTTATAAATGACATGTACTTTAAAAATGTTTTAGAGATCCTACCAGTCTTTGAAAACATCCTTGTTCCTTGTTTCAGTTCCAGTTTTATGTATATTTTCTGCCTTGCACCAGATTATTCCAACGTCTGATCGATGGCCTGGGGAATCTAATTCTGGTATTGATTGTTTTTGCTGATTGTTTCCCCCTGTAGCTGATTTTTTCATTATTGTGTAAAGTTAGATCATGAGCTCATGTTTAGCTCAACAGCTGACCTTGTAAGAGGCTTAGATGTGAACACTTGTAAGCTTCCTCAGAAAGTCCGCAAAATTTATTTGTGTCCCTCCAATGAGTTGCCCGCGAGGACCCCGTTTTCTACAAGTGTTGGTCCACTACTCCCTCTAGAGGCTGGGACTCAGACAGGACTGCTTTGCTGCCCCCGATCTGGGATTGTGGCTTTGGGCGGCCTGTGGCCTGGGCAGGAAGCTCCTCACGTGTGTCCCACGACCCATCTGCCTGCGAACTTCGGTCACCTGGCAGGAAGCTATGATGCCCAGACCTATGGTTAGCTTTGCAGCGAGATGTACTGCGCGGACCGGGTCCACACGCACTTCAAGTAAGAGGGCGGCCTGAGTGGAAAGGTTAAAGTTTGGGCAGCTGTGCAGACAAAGAAGGCGTCCTTTGTCCTGGGCCTAAATGCTAGTGACACCCCACTGGGCCTGCCGGGCTCTGAGGGCCCTGCCCTGGGCCCACTGTTCCCCTTCCCTTTGTTCAGTTACAGCAGAATTGGCCACACCCACTCCCTCAGTGAGGGCCGTGTTCCAAACTCCCTCAGCCCCGCACCCTCTCCGCAGGTTACCATGGACTACAGATGCTGCATTCTGAGTGCAGGGCATTCCGAGAATGCCAAGGGCAGACATGATGACCTTAAATGATTTCCTATTGTGTCAGTTTTGGTAAACTTTAGGAGCTAGGAAATGGTCCACTTTACAGAAATATTCAAATTTACTGGCATTTCATATATTCTCTGCTATAACATTGTCCTGATTCTTTCTGTATATTCTTTAACTATGTTTTGGTTTTCCTTAATCAAAGTGTGTCTTTTAAATCTTGTCAAAGAATATTCTTAGACTTACTACATCACCTGAATTTTATACATTTTCTATTGTATTAAGTTCTCCTCATATCTTTATTTATCTTTTTTCTATGTTCTCAGGTTTATTGTTTTGATCTTCTGATGTCAATTAAAACACTTGGTTATTCATTTTAATAAAAGTTTTTCTTATAAAGATTTCAACTTTTCAAGATTTCAGCTTACTTGTAAGTTTCTAAGGGTGAGGTCCTCTACATTGTTGCTGGCCTAAGGCTTAGTTCACCATATAGCAATGTATATATTGACCTATTTTCCCCTCGACTTTCTGTGATTCTCTACATCTCACCTTTCTTTGCAGACAAGCCATTTGAAATACCCTTAACTTATTTCACAGCCAATAAGTCTTTGAAATAATGTGTATTTTTTAGAGAAATCTTCTTATATAATTAGGCAGAAAATCTGACCTGCCATCGTTTTCAAAACAGCATAATTTCACTCTTCTCAATGATGAATCTTTTGTATGACACAACCTTTGAGTATTTAGCTTTATCAATGACATGTACTTTAAAAATGTTTTAGAGATCCTACCAGTCTTTGAAAACATACTTGTTCCTTGTTTCAGTTCCAGTTTTGTGTATACATTCTGCCTTGCACCTGATTATTCCAACATCTGATGGATGGCCTAGGGAATCTAATTCTGGTATTGATTGTTTTTGCTGCTTGTCTCCCCTTGTAGCTGATTTCTTCATTATTGTGTAAATTTAGATCATGAGCTCATGTTTAGCTAAACAGCTGACCTTGTAAGAGGCTTAGGTGTGAACGCTCGTAAGCTTCAGCAGAAAGTCCACAAAGATTTTTTTGTGTACTTCCAATGAGTTACCGCGCGGTTCCCGTTTTCTACAAGTGTTGGTCCACTACTCCCTCTAGAGGCTGGGTCTCAGACAGGACTGCTTTGCTTCCCCCATTCTGGGGTAGGGCTTTGGGCGGCCTGTGGCCTGGGCAGGAGGCTCCCCGCCTGTGTCCCACGACCGATCTGCCTGCGAACTTCGGTCACCATGTAGGAAGCTATGATGCCCAGACCTATGGTTAGCTGTTCAGCGAGGTGTAATGCGTGGACAGGGTCCACACGCACTTCAAGTAAGAGGGCGGCCTTAGTGGAAAGGTGAGAGTTTGGGCAGCTGTGCAGACAAAGAAGGCGCACTTTGGTCTGGGCCTAAATGCTTGTGTCACACGACTGGGTCTGCCGGGCTCTGTGGGCCCTGACCTTTGCCCCTTCTCCCCTGCCCTTTGTTCAGTCACAGCAGAGATGGCCACACCCATTCCCTCATTGAGGGCAGTGTTCCCACCTCCCTCAGCCCCGCCCCCTCTCCGCAGGTTACCATGGACTACAGAAGCTGCATTCTGAGGCCAGGGCGTACCGAGAATGCCAAGGGCAGACATGATGACCTTAAATGATTTCCTCTTGTGTCAGTTTTGGTAAACTTTAGGAGCTAGGAAATGGTCCACTTTACACAAATGTTCAAATTTACTGGCATTTCATATATTCTCTGCTATAACATTGTCCTGATTCTTTCTGTATATTCTTTACTTATGTTTTGGTTTTCCTTAATCAAAGTGTGTCTTTTAAATCTTTTCAAAGAATATTCTTTGGACTTACTACCTCACCTGAATTTTATACGTTTTCTGTGGTATTAAGTTCGGCTCATATCTTTATTTATCTTTTTTCTGTGTTCTCAGGGTTTATTGTTTTGAACTTCTGATGTCAATTAAAACACTTGGTTATTCATTTTAATAAATATTCTTACTTATAAAGATTTCAACTTTTCAAGATTTCAGCTTACTTGTAAGTTTCTAAGGGTCAGGTCCTCTATATTGTGGCTGGCCTGAGGCTTAGATCACAATATAGCAAAGTATATACGGACCTATTTTCCCCTCGACTTTCTGTGATTTCCGACTTCTCACCTTTCTTTGCAGACAAGCCATTTGAAATACCCTTAACTTATTTCACAGCCAATAAGTCTTTGAAATTATGTTTATTTTTTAGAAAAATCTTCTTATATATTTAGGCAGAAAATCTGACCTGCCATAGTTTTCAAAACAGCATAATTTCACTCTTCTCAATGATGAATCTGTTGTATTACACATCCATTGAGTATGTAGCTTTATCAATGACATGTACTTTAAAAATGTTTTAGAGATCCTACCAGTCTTTGAAAACATCCTTGTTCCTTGTTTCAGTTCCAGTTTTATGTATATTTTCTGCCTTGCACCTGATTATTCCAACGTCTGATCGATGGCCTAGGGAATCTAATTCTGGTATTGATTGTTTTTGCTGATTGTTTCCCCCTGTAGCTGATTTCTTCATTATTGTGTAAATTTAGATCATGAGCTCATGTTTAGCTCAACAGCTGACCTTGTAAGAGGCTTAGGTGTGAACGCTCGTAAGCCTCAGCAGAAAGTCCACAAAGATTTTTTTGTGTCCCTCCAATGAGTTACCTGCGCGGACCCCGTTTTCTACAAGTGTTGGTCCACTACTCCCTCTAGAGGCTGGGACTCAGACAGGACTGCTTTGCTTCCCCCGATCTGGAGTAGTGGATTTGGGCGGCCTGTGGCCTGGGCAGGAGTCTCCCCACGTGTGTCCCGCGACCAATCTGCCTGCGATCTTCGGTCACCTGGTAGGAAGCTATGATGCCCAGACCTGTGGTTAGCTTTGCAGCGAGGTGTACTGCGCGGACCGGTTCCACACGCACTTCAAGTAAGAGGGCGGCCTGAGTGGAAAGGTGAGATTTTGGGCAGCTGTGCCGACAAAGAAGGCGCACTTTGGCCTGGGCCTAAATGCTTATGACACACGACTGGGCCTGCGGGCTCTGATGGCCCTGCCGTTTGCCCACTTATACCCTGCCCTTTGTTCAGTCACAGCAGAGATGGCAACACCCATTCCCTCAGTGAGGGCCGTGTTCCCACCTCCCTCAGCCCCGCCACCTCTCCGCAGTTTACCATGGACTACAGATGCTGCATTCTGAGTGCAGGGCGTTCCGAGAATGCCAAGGGCAGACATGATGACCTTAAATGATTTCCTCTTGTGTCAGTTTTGGTAAACTTTACGAGCTAGGAAATGGTCCACTTTACACAAATGTTCAAATTTACTGGCATTTCATATATTCTCTGCTATAACATTGTCCTGATTCTTTCTGTATATTCTTTACTTATGTTTTGGTTTTCCTTAATCAAAGTGTGTCTTTTAAATCTTTTCAAAGAATATTCTTTGGACTTACTACCTCACCTGAATTTTATACGTTTTCTGTGGTATTAAGTTCTGCTCATATCTTTATTTATCTTTTTTTTATGTTCTCAGGGTTTATTGTTTTGATCTTCTGATGTCATTTAAAACACTTGGTTTTTCATTTTAATAAATATTCTTACTTATAAAGATTTCAACTTTTCAAGATTTCAGCTTACTTGTAAGTTTCTAAGGGTCAGGTCCTCTACATTGTTGCTGGCCCAAGGCTTAGTTCACCATATAGCAATGTATATATTGACCTATTTTCCCCTCGACTTTCTGTGATTCCCTACATCTCACCTTTCTTTGCAGACAAGCCTTTTGAAATACACTTAACTTATTTCACAGCCAATAAGTCTTTGAAATAATGTGTATTTTTTAGAGAAAACTTCTTATATAATTAGGCATAAAATCTGACCTGCCATAGTTTTCAAAACAGCATAATTTCACACTTCTCAATGATGAATCTGTTGTATTACACATCCATTGAGTATGTAGCTTTATCAATGACATGTACTTTAAAAATGTTTTAGAGATCCTACCAGTCTTTGAAAACATCCTTGTTCCTTGTTTCAGTTCCAGTTTTATGTATATTTTCTGCCTTGCACCTGATTATTCCAACGTCTGATCGATGGCCTAGGGAATCTAATTCTGGTATTGATTGTTTTTGCTGATTGTTTCCCCCTGTAGCTGATTTCTTCATTATTGTGTAAATTTAGATCATGAGCTCATGTTTAGCTCAACAGCTGACCTTGTAAGAGGCTTAGGTGTGAACGCTCGTAAGCTTCAGCAGAAAGTCCACAAAGATTTTTTTGTGTCCCTCCAATGAGTTACCCGCGCGGACCCCGTTTTCTACAAGTGTTGGTCCACTACTCACTCTAGAGGCTGGGACTCAGACAGGACTGCTTTGCTTCTCCCGATCTGGAGTAGTGGATTTGGGCGGCCTGTGGCCTGGGCAGGAGTCTCCCCGCGTGTGTCCCACGACCAATCTGCCTGCGAACTTCGGTCACCTGGTAGGAAGCTATGATGCCCAGACCTGTGGTTAACTTTTCAGCGAGGTGTACTGCGCGGACCGGTTCCACACGCACTTCAAGTAAGAGGGCGGCCTGAGTGGAAAGGTGAGATTTTGGGCAGCTGTGCAGACAAAGAAGGCGCACTTTGGCCTGGGCCTAAATGCTTGTGACACACGACTGGGCCTGCGGGCTCTGAGGGCCCTGCGGTTTGCCCCCTAATAACCTGCCCTTTGTTCAGACACAGCAGAGATGGCCACACACACTCCCTCAGTGAGGGCCGTGTTCCCACCTCCCTCAGCCCCGCCTCATCTCCGCAGTTTACCATGGACTACAGATGCTGCATTCTGAGGCCAGGGCGTTCCGAGAATGCCAAGGGCAGACATGAGGACCTTAAATGATTTCCTCTTGTGTCAGTTTTGGTAAACTTTACGAGCTAGGAAATGGTCCACTTTACACAAATGTTGAAATTTACTGGCATTTCATATATTCTCTGCTATAACATTGTCCTGATTCTTTCTGTATATTCTTAACTTATGTTTTGGTTTTCCTTAATCAAAGTGTGTCTTTTAAATCTTTTCAAAGAATATTCTTTGGACTTACTACCTCACCTGAATTTTATACGTTTTCTGTGGTATTAAGTTCTGCTCATATCTTTATTTATTTTTTTCTATGTTCTCATGGTTTATTGTTTTCATCTTCTGATGTCAATTAAAACACTTGGTTATTCATTTTAATAAATATTCTTACTTATAAAGATTTCAACTTTTCAAGATTTCAGCTTACCTGTAAGGTTCTAAGGGTCACGTCCTCTATATTGTGGCTGGCCTAAGGCTTAGTTCACAATATAGCAAAGTATATACTGACCTATTGTCCCCTCGACTTTCTGTGATTTCCTACATCACACCTTTCTTTGCAGACAAGCCATTTGAAATACCCTTAACTTATTTCACAGCCAATAAGTCTTTGAAATAATGTGTATTTTTTAGAGACATCTTCTTATATATTTAGGCAGAAAATCTGACCTGCCATAGTTTTCAAAACAGCATAATTTCACTCTTCTCAATGATGAATCTGTTGTATTACAAAACCTTTGAGTATTTAGCTTTATCAATGACATGTACTCTAAAAATGTTTTAGAGATCCTACCAGTCTTTGAAAACATCCTTTTTCCTTGTTTCAGTTCCAGTTTTATGTACATTTTCTTCCTTGCACCTGATTATTCCAACGTCTGATCGATGGCCTGGGGAATCTAATTCTGGTATTGATTGTTTTTGCTGATTGTTTCCCCCTGTAGCTGATTTCTTCATTATTGTGTAAAGTTAGATCATGAGCTCATGTTTAGCTCAGCAGCTGACCTTGTAAGAGGCTTAGTTGTGAACACTTGTAAGCTTCCTCAGAAAGTCCGCAAAGATTTATTTGTGTCCCTCCAATGAGTTGCCCCCGAGGACGCCGTTTTCTACAAGTGTTGGTCCACTACTCCCTCTAGAGGCTGGGACTCAGACAGGACTGCTTTGCTGCCCCCGATCTGGGATAGTGGCTTTGGGCGGCCTGTGGCCTGGGCAGGAAGCTCCCCACGTGTGTCCCACGACCCATCTGCCTGCGAACTTCGGTCACCTGGCAGGAAGCTATGATGCCCAGACCTATGGTTAGCTTTGCAGCGAGGTGTACTGCGCGGACCGGGTCCACACGCACTTCAAGTAAGAGAGCGGCCTGAGTGGAAAGGTTAAAGTTTGGGCAGCTGTGCAGACAAAGAAGGCGTCCTTTTTCCTGGGCCTAAATGCTTGTGACACCCCACTGGGCCTGCCGGGCTCTGAGGGCCCTGCCCTGGGCCCACTGTTCCACTTCCCTTTGTTCAGTTACAGCAGAATTGGCCACACCCACTCCCTCAGTGAGGGCCGTGTTCCAAACTCCCTCAGCCGCGCACCCTCTCCACAGGTTACCATGGACTACAGATGCTGCATTCTGAGTGCAGGGCATTCCGAGAATGCCAAGGGCAGACATGATGACCTTAAATGATTTCCTCTTTTGTCAGTTTTGGTAAACTTTAGGAGCTAGTAAATGGTCCACTTTACAGAAATGTTCAAATTTACTGGCATTTCATATATTCTCTGCTATAACATTGTCCTGATTCTTTCTGTATATTCTTTACTTATGTTTTGGTTTTCCTTAATCAAAGTGTGTCTTTTAAATTTTTTCAAAGAATATTCTTAGACTTACTACATCACCTGAATTTTATACATTTTCTATTGTATTAAGTTCTCCTCATATCTTTATTTATCTTTTTTCTATGTTCTCAGGTTTATTGTTTTGATCTTCTGATGTCAATTAAAACACTTGGTTATTCATTTTAATAAATGTTTTACTTATAAAGATTTCAACTTTTCAAGATTTCAGCTTACTTGTAAGTTTCTAAGGGTCAGGTCCTCTACATTGTTGCTGGCCTAAGGCTTAGTTCACCATATAGCAATGTATATATTGACCTATTTTCCCCTCGACTTACTGTGATTCCCTACATCTCACCTTTCTTTGCAGACAAGCCATTTGAAATACCCTTAACTTATTTCACAGCCAATAAGTCTTTGAAATAATGTGTATTTTTAGAGAAATCTTCTTATATAATTAGGCAGAAAATCTGACCTGCCATCGTTTTCAAAACAGCATAATTTCACTCTTCTCGATGATGCATCTGTTGTATGACACAACCTTTGAGTATTTAGCTTTATCAATGACATGTACTTTAAAAATGTTTTAGAGATCCTACCAGTCTTTGAAAACATCCTTGTTCCTTGTTTCAGTTCCAGTTTTGTGTATACATTCTGCCTTGCACCTGATTATTACAACATCTGATGGATGACCTAGGGAATCTAATTCTGGTATTGATTGTTTTTGCTGCTTGTCTCCCCTTGTAGCTGATTACTTCATTATTGTGTAAATTTAGATCATGAGCTCATGTTTAGCTAAACAGCTGACCTTGTAAGAGGCTTAGGTGTGAACGCTCGTAAGCTTCAGCAGAAAGTCCAGAAGGTTTTTTTTGTGTCCCTCCAATGAGTTACCCGCGCGGACCCCGTTTTCTACAAGTGTTGGTCCACTACTCCCTCTAGAGGCTGGGACTCAGACAGGACTGCTTTGCTTCCCCCATTCTGGGGTAGTGGCTTTGGGTGGCCTGTGTCCTGGGCAGGAGGCTCACCGCGTGTGTCCCACGACCGATCTGCCTGCGAACTTCGGTCACCAGGTAGGAAGCTATGATGCCCAGACCTATGGTTAGCTGTTCAGCGAGGTGTAATGCGTGGACAGGGTCCACACGCACTTCAAGTAAGAGGGCGGCCTGAGTGGAAAGGTGAGAGTTTGGGCAGCTGTGCAGACAAAGAAGGCGCACTTTGGCCTGGGCCTAAATGCTTGTGACACACGACTGGGTCTGCCGGGCTCTGAGGGCCCTGCCGTTTGCCCCCTTCTCCCCTGCCCTTTGTTCAGTCACAGCAGAGATGGCCACACCCACTCCCACAGTGAGGGCAGTGTTCCCACCTCCTTCAGCCCCACCCCCTCTCCGCAGGTTACCATGGACTACAGATGCTGCATTCTGAGCCCAGGGCATTCCGAGAATGCCAAGGGCAGACATGATGACCTTAAATGATTTCTTCTTGTGTCAATTTTGGTAAACTTTTGGAACTAGGAAATGGTCCACTTTACACAAATATTCAAATTTACTGGCATTTCATATATTCTCTGCTATAACATTGTCCTGATTCTTTCTGTATATTCTTTACTTATGTTTTGGTTTTCCTTAATCAAAGTGTGTCTTTTTAATCTTTTCAAAGAATATTCTTTGGACTTACTACCTCACCTGAATTTTATACGTTTTCTGTGGTATTAAGTTCTGCTCATATCTTTATTTATCTTTTTTCTATGTTCTCAGGGTTTATTGTTTTGATCTTCTGATGTCATTTTAAACACTTGGTTATTCATTTTAATAAATATTCTTACTTATAAAGATTTCAACTTTTCAAGATTTCAGCTTACTTGTAAGTTTCTAAGGGTCAGGTCCTCTATATTGTGGCTGGCCTAAGGCTTAGTTCACAATATAGCAAAGTATATACTGACCTATTTTCCCCTTCACTTTCTGTGATTTCCGACATCTCACCTTTCTTTGCAGACAAGCCATTTGAAATACGCTTAACTTATTTCACAGCCAATAAGTCTTTGAAATAATGTGTATTTTTTAGAGAAATCTTCTTATATATTTAGGCAGAAAATCTGACCTGCCATAGTTTTCAAAACAGCATAATTTCACTCTTCTCAATGATGAATCTGTTGTATTACACAACCTTTGAGTATTTAGCTTTATCAATGACATGTACTTTAAAAATGTTTTAGAGATCCTACCAGTCTTTGAAAACATCCTTGTTCCTTGTTTCAGTTCCAGTTTTATGTATATTTTCTGCCTTGCACCTGATTATTCCAACGTCTGATCGATGGCCTAGGGAATCTAATTCTGGTATTGATTGTTTTTGCTGATTGTTTCCCCCTGTAGCTGATTTATTCATTATTGTGTAAATTTAGATCATGAGCTCATGTTTAGCTCAACAGCTGACCATGTAAGAGGCTTAGATATGAACACTTGTAAGCTTCCTCAGAAAGTCCGCAAAGATTTATTTGTGTCCCTCCAATGAGTTGCCCGCGAGGACCCCGTTTTCTACAAGTGTTGGTCCACTACTCCCTCTAGAGGCTGGGACTCAGACAGGACTGCTTTGCTGCCCCCGATCTGGGATAGTGGCTTTGGGCGGCCTGTGGCCTGGGCAGGAAGCTCCCCACGTGTGTCCCACGACCCATCTGCCTGCGAACTTCGGTCACCTGGCAGGAAGCTATGATGCCCAGACCTATGGTTAGCTTTGCAGCGAGGTGTACTGCGCGGACCGGGTCCACACGCACTTCAAGTAAGAGGGCGGCCTGAGTGGAAAGGTGAGAGTTTGGGCAGCTGTGCAGACAAAGAAGGCGCACTTTGGCCTGGGCCTAAATGCTTGTGACACACGACTGGGTCTGCCGGGCTCTGAGGGCCCTGCCGTTTGCCCCCTTCTCCCCTGCCCTTTGTTCAGTCACAGCAGAGATGGCCACACCCACTCCCACAGTGTGGGCAGTGTTCCCACCTCCTTCAGCCCCGCCCCCTCTCCGCAGGTTACCATGGACTACAGATGCTGCATTCTGAGGCCAGGGCGTTCCGAGAATGCCAAGGACAGACATGATGACCTTAAATGATTTCCTCTTGTGTCAATTTTGGTAAACTTTAGGAGCTAGGAAATGGTCCACTTTACAGAAATGTTCAAATTTACTGGCATTTCATATATTCTCTGCTATAACATTGTCCTGATTCTTTCTGTATATTCTTTACTTATGTTTTGGTTTTCCTTAATCAAAGTGTGTCTTTTAAATCTTTTCAAAGAATATTCTTTGGACTTACTACCTCACCTGTATTTTATACGTTTTCTGTGGTATTAAGTTCTGCTCATATCTTTATTTATCTTTTTTCTATGTTCTCAGGGTTTATTGTTTTCATCTTCTGATGTCATTTAAAACACTTGGTTATTCATTTTAATAAATATTCTTACTTATAAAGATTTCAACTTTTCAAGATTTCAGCTTACTTGTAATTTTCTAAGGGTCAGGTCCTCTATATTGTGGCTGGCATACGGCTTAGTTCACAATATAGCAAAGTATATACTGACCTATTTTCCCCTCGACTTTCTGTGATTTCCGATCTCTCACCTTTCTTTGCAGACAAGCCATTTGAAATACGCTTAACTTATTTCACAGCCAATAAGTCTTTGAAATAATGTGTATTTTTTAGAGAAATCTTCTTATATATTTAGGCATAAAATCTGACCTGCCTTAGTTTTCAAAACAGCATAATTTCACTCTTCTCAATGATGAATCTGTTGTATGACACAACCTTTGAGTATTTAGCTTTATCAATGACATGTACTTTAAAAATGTTTTAGAGATCCTACCAGTCTTAGAAAGCATCCTTGTTCCTTGTTTCAGTTCCAGTTTTATGTATATTTTCTGCCTTGCACCTGATTATTCCAACGTCTGATCGATGGCCTAGGGAATCTAATTCTGGTATTGATTGTTTTTGCTGATTGTTTCCCCCTGTAGCTGATTTCTTCATTATTGTGTAAATTTAGATCATGAGCTCATGTTTAGCTCAACAGCTGACCTTGTAAGAGGCTTAGTTGTGAACACTTGTAAGCTTCCTCAGAAAGTCCGCAAAGATTTATTTGTGTCCCGCCAATGAGTTGCCCGCGAGGACCCCGTTTCCTACAAGTGTTGGTCCACTACTCCCTCTAGAGGCTGGGACTCAGACAGGACTGCTTTGCTGCCCCCGATCTGGGATAGTGGCTTTGGGCGGCCTGTGGCCTGGGCAGGAAGCTCCCCACGTGTGTCCCACGACCCATCTGCCTGCGAACTTCGGTCACCTGGCAGGAAGCTATGATGCACAGACCTATGGTTAGCTTTGCAGCGAGGTGTACTGCGCGGACCGGGTCCACACGCACTTCAAGTAAGAGGGCGGCCTGAGTGGAAAGGTTAAAGTTTTGGCAGCTGTGCAGACAAAGAAGGCGTCCTTTGTCCTGGGCCTAAATGCTTGTGACACCCCACTGGGCCTGCCGGGCTCTGAGGGCCCTGCCCTGTGCCCACTGTTCCCCTTCCCTTTGTTCAGTTACAGCAGAATTGGCCACACCCACTCCCTCACTGAGGGCCGTGTTCCAAACTACCTCAGCTCCGCCCCCTCTCCGCAGGTTTCCATGGACTACAGATGCTGCATTCTGAGTGCAGGGCATACCGAGAATGCCAAGGGCAGACATGATGACCTTAAATGATTTCCTCTTGTGTCAGTTTTGGTAAAATTTAGGAGCTAGGAAATGGTCCACTTTACAGAAATGTTCAAATTTACTGGCATTTCATATATTCTCTGCTATAACATTGTCCTGATTCTTTCTGTATATTCTTTACTTATGTTTTGGTTTTCCTTAATCAAAGTGTGTCTTTTAAATCTTGTCAAAGAATATTCTTAGACTTACTACATCACCTGAATTTTATACATTTTCTATTGTATTAAGTTCTCCTCATATCTTTATTTATCTTTTTTCTATGTTCTCAGGT
Organism: Mesoplodon bidens; assembly: GCF_964165515.1. NCBI lineage: Eukaryota > Metazoa > Chordata > Mammalia > Artiodactyla > Ziphiidae > Mesoplodon > Mesoplodon bidens. The sequence goes on along the minus strand of NW_027672626.1, from coordinate 23,130 downwards.
TTATTGTTTTGATCTTCTGATGTCAATTAAAACACTTGGTTATTCATTTTAATAAATGTTTTACTTATAAAGATTTCAACTTTTCAAGATTTCAGCTTACTTGTAAGTTTCTAAGGGTGAGGTCCTCTACATTGTTGCTGGCCTAAGGCTTAGTTCACCATATAGCAATGTATATATTGACCTATTTTCCCCTCGACTTTCTGTGATTCCCTACATCTCACCTTTCTTTGCAGACAAGCCATTTGAAATACCCTTAACTTATTTCACAGCCAATAAGTCTTTGAAATAATGTGTATTTTTTAGAGAATTCTTCTTATATAATTAGGCAGAAAATCTGACCTGCCATAGTTTTCAAAACAGCATAATTTCACTCTTCTCAATGATGAATCTGTTGTATGACACAACCTTTGAGTATTTAGCTTTATCAATGACATGTATTTTAAAAATGTTTTAGAGATCCTACCAGTCTTTGAAAACATCCTTGTTCCTTGTTTCAGTTCCAGTTTTGTGTATACATTCTGCCTTGCACCTGATTATTCCAACATCTCATGGATGGCCTAGGGAATCTAATTCTGGTATTGATTGTTTTTGCTGCTTGTCTCCCCTTGTAGCTGATTTCTTCATTATTGTGTAAAGTTAGATCATGAGCTCATGTTTAGCTCAACAGCTGACCTTGTAAGAGGCTTAGTAGTGAACACTTGTAAGCTTCCTCAGAAAGTCCGCAAAGATTTATTTGTGTCCCTCCAATGAGTTGCCCGCGAGGACCCCGTTTTCTACAAGTGTTGGTCCACTACTCCCTCTAGAGGCTGGGACTCAGACAGGACTGCTTTGCTTCCCCCATTCTGGGGTAGTGGCTTTGGGCGGCCTGTGGCCTGGGCCGGAGGCTCCCCGCGTGTGTCCCACGACCGATCTGCCTGCGAACTTCGGTCACCAGGTAGGAAGCTATGATGCCCGGACCTATGGTTAGCTGTTCAGCGAGGTGTAATGCGTGGACAGGGTCCACACGCACTTCAAGTAAGAGGGCGGCCTGAGTGGAAAGGTGAGAGTTTGGGCAGCTGTGCAGACAAAGAAGGCGCACTTTGGCCTGGGCCTAAATGCTTGTGACACACGACTGTGTCTGCCGGGCCCTGCCGTTTGCCCCCTTCTCCCCTGCCCTTTGTTCAGTCACAGCGGAGATGGCCACACCCACTCCCACAGTGAGGGCAGTGTTCCCACCTCCTTCAGCCCCACCCCCTCTCCGCAGGTTACCATGGACTACAGATGCTGCATTCTGAGCCCAGGGCATTCCGAGAATGCCAAGGGCAGACATGATGACCTTAAATGATTTCCTCTTGTGTCAATTTTGGTAAACTTTAGGAACTAGGAAATGGTCCACTTTACACAAATATTCAAATTTACTGGCATTTCATATATTCTCTGCTATAACATTGTCCTGATTCTTTCTGTATATTCTTTACTTATGTTTTGGTTTTCCTTAATCAAAGTGTGTCTTTTAAATCTTTTCAAAGAATATTCTTTGGACTTACTACCTCACCTGAATTTTATATGTTTTCTGTGGTATTAAGTTCTGCTCATATCTTTATTTATCTTTTTTCTATGTTCTCAGGGTTTATTGTTTTGATCTTCTGATGTCATTTAAAACACTTGGTTATTCATTTTAATAAATATTCTTACTTATAAAGATTTCACCTTTTCAAGATTTCAGCTTACTTGTAAGTTTCTAAGGGTCAGGTCCTCTATATTGTGGCTGGCCTAAGGCTTAGTTCACAATATAGCAAAGTATATACTGACCTATTTTCCCCTCGACTTTCTGTGATTTCCGACATCTCACCTTTCTTTGCAGACAAGCCATTTGAAATATGCTTAACTTATTTCACAGCCAATAAGTCTTTGAAATAATGTGTATTTTTTAGTGAAATCTTCTTATATATTTAGGCAGAAAAGCTGACCTGCCATAGTTTTCAAAACAGCATAATTTCACTCTTCTCAATGATGAATCTGTTGTATTACACAACCTTTGAGTATTTAGCTTTATCAATGACATGTACTTTAAAAATGTTTTAGAGATCCTACCAGTCTTTGAAAACATCCTTGTTTCTTGTTTCAGTTCCAGTTTTATGTATATATTCTGCCTTGCACCTGATTATTCCAACGTCTGATCGATGGCCTAGGGAATCTAATTCTGGTATTGATTGTTTTTGCTGATTGTTTCCCCCTGTAGCTGATTTATTCATTATTGTGTAAATTTAGATCATGAGCTCATGTTTAGCTCAACAGCTGACCATGTAAGAGGCTTAGATATGAACACTTGTAAGCTTCCTCAGAAAGTCCGCAAAGATTTATTTGTGTCCCTCCAATGAGTTGCCCGCGAGGACCCCGTTTTCTACAAGTGTTTGTCCACTACTCCCTCTAGAGGCTGGGACTCAGACAGGACTGCTTTGCTGCCCCCGGTCTGGGATAGTGGCTTTGGGCGGCCTGTGGCCTGGGCAGGAAGCTCCCCATGTGTGTCCCACGACCCATCTGCCTGCGAACTTCGGTCACCTGGCAGGAAGCTATGATGCCCAGACCTATGGTTAGCTTTGCAGCGAGGTGTACTGCGCGGACCGGGTCCACACGCACTTCAAGTAAGAGGGCGGCCTGAGTGGAAAGGTTAAAGTTTGGGCAGCTGTGCAGACAAAGAAGGCGTCCTTTGTCCTGGGCCTAAATGCTTGTGACACCCCACTGGGCCTGCCGGGCTCTGAGGGCCCTGCCCTGGGCCCACTGTTCCCCTTCCCTTTGTTCAGTTACAGCAGATTTGGCCACACCCACTCCCTCAGTGAGGGCCGTGTTCCAAACTCCCTCAGCCCCGCACCCTCTCCGCAGGTTACCATGGACTACAGATGCTGCATTCTGAGTGCAGGGCATTCCGAGAATGCCAAGGGCAGACATGATGACCTTAAATGATTTCCTCTTGTGTCAGTTTTGGTAAAGTTTAGGAGCTAGGAGATGGTCCACTTTACAGAAATGTTCAAATTTACTGGCATTTCATATATTCTCTTCTATAACATTGTCCTGATTTTTCTGTATATTCTTTACTTATGTTTTGGTTTTCCTTAATCAAAGTGTGTCTTTTAAATCTTGTCAAAGAATATTCTTAGACTTACTACATCACCTGAATTTTATACATTTTCTATTGTATTAAGTTCTCCTCATATCTTTATTTATCTTTTTTCTATGTTCTCAGGTTTATTGTTTTGATCTTCTGATGTCAATTAAAACACTTGGTTATTCATTTTAATAAATGTTTTACTTATAAAGATTTCAACTTTTCAAGATTTCAGCTTACTTGTAAGTTTCTAAGGGTCAGGTCCTCTACATTGTTGCTGGCCTAAGGCTTAGTTCACCATATAGCAATGTATATATTGACCTATTTTCCCCTCGACTTTCTGTGATTCCCTACATCTCACCTTTCTTTGCAGACAAGCCATTTGAAATACCCTTAACTTATTTCACAGCCAATAAGTCTTTGAAATAATGTGTATTTTTTAGAGAAATCTTCTTATATATTTAGGCATAAAATCTGACCTGCCTTAGTTTTCAAAACAGCATAATTTCACTCTTCTCAATGATGAATCTGTTGTATGACACAACCTTTGAGTATTTAGCTTTATCAATGACATGTACTTTAAAAATGTTTTAGAGATCCTACCAGTCTTTGAAAGCATCCTTGTTCCTTGTTTCAGTTCCAGTTTTATGTATATTTTCTGCCTTGCACCTGATTATTCCAACGTCTGATCGATGGCCTAGGGAATCTAATTCTGGTATTGATTGTTTTTGCTGATTGTTTCCCCCTGTAGCTGATTTCTTCATTATTGTGTAAATTTAGATCATGAGCTCATGTTTAGCTCAACAGCTGACCTTGTAAGAGGCTTAGTTGTGAACACTTGTAAGCTTCCTCAGAAAGTCCGCAAAGATTTATTTGTGTCCCTCCAATGAGTTGCCCGCGAGGACCCCGTTTTCTACAAGTGTTGGTCCACTACTCCCTCTAGAGGCTGGGACTCAGACAGGACTGCTTTGCTTCCCCCATTCTGGGGTAGTGGCTTTGGGCGGCCTGTGGCCTGGGCCGGAGGCTCACCGCGTGTGTCCCACGACCGATCTGCCTGCGAACTTCGGTAACCAGGTAGGAAGCTATGATGCCCGGACCTATGGTTAGCTGTTCAGCGAGGTGTAATGCGTGGACAGGGTCCACACGCACTTCAAGTAAGAGGGCGGCCTGAGTGGAAAGGTGAGAGTTTGGGCAGCTGTGCAGACAAAGAAGGCGCACTTTGGCCTGGGCCTAAATGCTTGTGACACACGACTGGGTCTGCCGGGCTCTGAGGGCCCTGCCGTTTGCCCCCTTCTCCCCTGCCCTTTGTTCAGTCACAGCGGAGATGGCCACACCCACTCCCACAGTGAGGGCAGTGTTCCCACCTCCTTCAGCCCCACCCCCTCTCCGCAGGTTACCATGGACTACAGATGCTGCATTCTGAGCCCAGGGCATTCCGAGAATGCCAAGGGCAGACATGATGACCTTAAATGATTTCCTCTTGTGTCAATTTTGGTAAACTTTAGGAACTAGGAAATGGTCCACTTTACACAAATATTCAAATTTACTGGCATTTCATATATTCTCTGCTATAACATTGTCCTGATTCTTTCTGTATATTCTTTACTTATGTTTTGGTTTTCCTTAATCAAAGTGTGTCTTTTAAATCTTTTCAAAGAATATTCTTTGGACTTACTACCTCACCTGAATTTTATACGTTTTCTGTGGTATTAAGTTCTGCTCATATCTTTATTTATCTTTTTTCTATGTTCTCCGGGTTTATTGTTTTGATCTTCTGATGTCATTTAAAACACTTGGTTATTCATTTTAATAAATATTCTTACTTATAAAGATTTCAACTTTTCAAGATTTCAGCTTACTTGTAAGTTTCTAAGGGTCAGGTCCTCTATATTGTGGCTGGCCTAAGGCTTAGTTCACAATATAGCAAAGTATATACTGACCTATTTTCCCCTCGACTTTCTGTGATTTCCGACATCTCACCTTTCTTTGCAGACAAGCCATTTGGAATACGCTTAACTTATTTCACAGCCAATAAGTCTTTGAAATAATGTGTATTTTTTAGTGAAATCTTCTTATATATTTAGGCAGAAAAGTTGACCTGCCATAGTTTTCAAAACAGCATAATTTCACTCTTCTCAATGATGAATCTGTTGTATTACACAACCTTTGAGTATTTAGCTTTATCAATGACATGTACTTTAAAAATGTTTTAGAGATCCTACCAGTCTTTGAAAACATCCTTGTTCCTTGTTTCAGTTCCAGTTATATGTATATATTCTGCCTTGCACCTGATTATTCCAACGTCTGATCGATGGCCTAGGGAATCTAATTCTGGTATTGATTGTTTTTGCTGATTGTTTCCCCCTGTAGCTGATTTATTCATTATTGTGTAAATTTAGATCATGAGCTCATGTTTAGCTCAACAGCTGACCATGTAAGAGGCTTAGATATGAACACTTGTAAGCTTCCTCAAAAGTCCGCAAAGATTTATTTGTGTCCCTCCAATGAGTTGCCCGCGAGGACCCCGTTTTCTACAAGTGTTTGTCCACTACTCCCTCTAGAGGCTGGGACTCAGACAGGACTGCTTTGCTGCCCCCGGTCTGGGATAGTGGCTTTGGGCGGCCTGTGGCCTGGGCAGGAAGCTCCCCACGTGTGTCCCACGACCCATCTGCCTGCGAACTTCGGTCACCTGGCAGGAAGCTATGATGCCCAGACCTATGGTTAGCTTTGCAGCGAGGTGTACTGCGCGGACCGGGTCCACACGCACTTCAAGTAAGAGGGCGGCCTGAGTGGAAAGGTTAAAGTTTGGGCAGCTGTGCAGACAAAGAAGGCGTCCTTTGTCCTGGGCCTAAATGCTTGTGACACCCCACTGGGCCTGCCGGGCTCTGAGGGCCCTGCCCTGGGCCCACTGTTCCCCTTCCCTTTGTTCAGTTACAGCAGATTTGGCCACACCCACTCCCTCAGTGAGGGCCGTGTTCCAAACTCCCTCAGCCCCGCACCCTCTCCGCAGGTTACCATGGACTACAGATGCTGCATTCTGAGTGCAGGGCATTCCGAGAATGCCAAGGGCAGACATGATGACCTTAAATGATTTCCTCTTGTGTCAGTTTTGGTAAAGTTTAGGAGCTAGGAGATGGTCCACTTTACAGAAATGTTCAAATTTACTGGCATTTCATATATTCTCTTCTATAACATTGTCCTGATTTTTCTGTATATTCTTTACTTATGTTTTGGTTTTCCTTAATCAAAGTGTGTCTTTTAAATCTTGTCAAAGAATATTCTTAGACTTACTACATCACCTGAATTTTATACATTTTCTATTGTATTAAGTTCTCCTCATATCTTTATTTATCTTTTTTCTATGTTCTCAGGTTTATTGTTTTGATCTTCTGATGTCAATTAAAACACTTGGTTATTCATTTTAATAAATGTTTTACTTATAAAGATTTCAACTTTTCAAGATTTCAGCTTACTTGTAAGTTTCTAAGGGTCAGGTCCTCTACATTGTTGCTGGCCTAAGGCTTAGTTCACCATATAGCAATGTATATATTGACCTATTTTCCCCTCGACTTTCTGTGATTCCCTACATCTCACCTTTCTTTGCAGACAAGCCATTTGAAATACCCTTAACTTATTTCACAGCCAATAAGTCTTTGAAATAATGTGTATTTTTTAGAGAAATCTTCTTATATAATTAGGCAGAAAATCTGACCTGCCATCGTTTTCAAAACAGCATAATTTCACTCTTCTCAATGATGAATCTGTTGTATGACACAACCTTTGAGTATTTAGCTTTATCAATGACATGTACTTTAAAAATGTTTTAGAGATCCTACCAGTCTTTGAAAACATCCTTGTTCCTTGTTTCAGTTCCAGTTTTGTGTATACATTCTGCCTTGCACCTGATTATTGCAACATCTGATGGATGACCTAGGGAATCTAATTCTGGTATTGATTGTTTTTGCTGCTTGTCTCCCCTTGTAGCTGATTTCTTCATTAATGTGTAAATTTAGATCATGAGCTCATGTTTAGCTAAACAGCTGACCTTGTAAGAGGCTTAGGTGTGAACGCTCGTAAGCTTCAGCAGAAAGTCCACAAAGATTTTTTTGTGTCCCTCCAATGAGTTACCCGCGCGGACCCCGTTTTCTACAAGTGTTGGTCCACTACTCCCTCTAGAGGCTGGGACTCAGACAGGACTGCTTTGCTTCCCCCGATCTGGGGTAGTGGCTTTGGGCGGCCTGTGGCCTGGGCAGGAGGCTCCCCGCGTGTGTCCCACGACCGATCTGCCTGCGAACTTCGGTCACCTGGTAGGAAGCTATGATGCCCAGACCTATGGTTAACTTTGCAGCGAGGTGTACTGCGTGGACCTGTTCCACACGCACTTCAAGTAAGAGGGCGGCCTGAGTGGAAAGGTGAGAGTTTGGGCAGCTGTGCAGACAAAGAAGGCGCACTTTGGCCTGGGCCTAAATGCTTGTGACACACGACTGGGTCTGCAGGGCTCTGAGGGCCCTGCAGTCTGCCCCCTTCTCCCCTGCCCTTTGTTCAGTCACAGCAGAGATGGCCACACCCACTCCCACAGTGAGGGCAGTGTTCCCATCTCCTTCAGCACCGCCCCCTCTCCGCAGGTTACCATGGACTACAGATGCTGCATTCTGAGGCCAGGGCGTTCCGAGAATGCCAAGGGCAGACATGATGACCTTAAATGATTTCCTCTTGTGTCAATTTTGGTAAACTTTAGGAGCTAGGAAATGGTCCACTTTACAGAAATGTTCAAATTTACTGGCATTTCATATATTCTCTGCTATAACATTGTCCTGATTCTTTCTGTATATTCTTTACTTATGTTTTGGTTTTCCTTAATCAAAGTGTGTCTTTTAAATCTTTTCAAAGAATATTCTTTGGACTTACTACCTCACCTGAATTTTATACGTTTTCTGTGGTATTAAGTTCTGCTCATATCTTTATTTATCTTTTTTCTATGTTCTTAGGGTTTATTGTTTTCATCTTCTGATGTCATTTAAAATACTTTGTTATTCATTTTAATAAATATTCTTACTTATAAAGATTTCAACTTTTCAAGATTTCAGCTTACTTGTAAGTTTCTAAGGGTCAGGTCCTCTATATTGTGGCTGGCCTAAGGCTTAGTTCACAATATAGCAAAGTATATACTGACCTATTTTCCCCTCGACTTTCTGTGATTTCCGACATCTCACCTTTCTTTGCAGACAAGCCATTTGAAATACGCTTAACTTATTTCACAGCCAATAAGTCTTTGAAATAATGTGTATTTTTTAGAGAAATCTTCTTATATATTTAGGCAGAAAATCTGACCTGCCATAGTTTTCAAAACAGCATAATTTCACTCTTCTCAATGATGAATCTGTTGTATTACACAACCTTTGAGTATTTAGCTTTATCAATGACATGTACTTTAAAAATGTTTTAGAGATCCTACCAGTCTTTGAAAACATCCTTGTTCCTTGTTTCAGTTCCAGTTTTATGCATATTTTCTGCCTTGCACCTGATTATTCCAACGTCTGATCGATGGCCTAGGGAATCTAATTCTGGTATTGATTGTTTTTGCTGATTGTTTCCCCCTGTAGCTGATTTATTCATTATTGTGTAAATTTAGATCATGAGCTCATGTTTAGCTCAACAGCTGACCATGTAAGAGGCTTAGATGTGAACACTTTTAAGCTTCCTCAGAAAGTCCGCAAAGATTTATTTGTGTCCCTCCAATGAGTTGCCCGCGAGGACCCCGTTTTCTACAAGTGTTGGTCCACTACTCCCTCTAGAGGCTGGGACTCAGACAGGACTGCTTTGCTGCCCCCGATCTGGGATAGTGGCTTTGGGTGGCCTGTGGCCTGGGCAGGAAGCTCCCCACGTGTGTCCCACGACCCATCTGCCTGCGAACTTCGGTCACCTGGCAGGAAGCTATGATGCCCAGACCTATGGTTAGCTTTGCAGCGAGGTGTACTGCGCGGACCGGGTCCACACGCACTTCAAGTAAGAGGGCGGCCTGAGTGGAAAGGTTAAAGTTTGGGCAGCTGTGCAGACAAAGAAGGCGTCCTTTGTCCTGGGCCTAAATGCTTGTGACACCCCACTGGGCCTGCCGGGCTCTGAGGGCCCTGCCCTGGGCCCACTGTTCCCCTTCCCTTTGTTCAGTTACAGCAGATTTGGCCACACCCACTCCCTCAGTGAGGGCCGTGTTCCAAACTCCCTCAGCCCCGCACCCTCTCCGCAGGTAACCATGGACTACAGATGCTGCATTCTGAGTGCAGGGCATTCCGAGAATGCCAAGGGCAGACATGATGACCTTAAATGATTTCCTCTTGTGTCAGTTTTGGTAAACTTTAGGAGCTAGGAGATGGACCACTTTACAGAAATGTTCAAATTTACTGGCATTTCATTTATTCTCTGCTCTAACATTGTCCTGATTTTTCTGTATATTCTTTACTTATGTTTTGGTTTTCCTTAATCAAAGTGTGTCTTTTAAATCTTGTCAAAGAATATTCTTAGACTTACTACATCACCTGAATTTTATACATTTTCTATTGTATTAAGTTCTCCTCATATCTTTATTTATCTTTTTTCTATGTTCTCAGGTTTATTGTTTTGATCTTCTGATGTCAATTAAAACACTTGGTTATTCATTTTAATAAATGTTTTACTTATAAAGATTTCAACTTTTCAAGATTTCAGCTTACTTGTAAGTTTCTAAGGGTCAGGTCCTCTACATTGTTGCTGGCCTAAGGCTTAGTTCACCATATAGCAATGTATATATTGACCTATTTTCCCCTCGACTTTCTGTGATTCCCTACATCTCACCTTTCTTTGCAGACAAGCCATTTGAAATACCCTTAACTTATTTCACAGCCAATAAGTCTTTGAAATAATGTGTATTTTTTAGAGAAATCTTCTTATATAATTAGGCAGAAAATCTGACCTGCCATCGTTTTCAAAACAGCATAATTTCACTCTTCTCAATGATGAATCTGTTGTATGACACAACCTTTGAGTATTTAGCTTTATCAATGACATGTACTTTAAAAATGTTTTAGAGATCCTACCAGTCTTTGAATACATCCTTGTTCCTTGTTTCAGTTCCAGTTTTGTGTATACATTCTGCCTTGCACCTGATTATTACAACATCTGATGGATGACCTAGGGAATCTAATTCTGGTATTGATTGTTTTTGCTGCTTGTCTCCCCTTGTAGCTGATTTCTTCATTAATGTGTAAATTTAGATCATGAGCTCATGTTTAGCTAAACAGCTGACCTTGTAAGAGGCTTAGGTGTGAACGCTCGTAAGCTTCAGCAGAAAGTCCACAAAGATTTTTTTGTGTCCCTCCAATGAGTTACCCGCGCGGACCCCATTTTCTACAAGTGTTGGTCCACTACTCCCTCTAGAGGCTGGGACTCAGACAGGACTGCTTTGCTTCCCCCGATCTGGGGTAGTGGCTTTGGGCGGCCTGTGGCCTGGGCAGGAGGCTCCCCGCGTGTGTCCCACGACCGATCTGCCTGCGAACTTCGGTCACCTGGTAGGAAGCTATGATGCCCAGACCTATGGTTAGCTTTGCAGCGAGGTGTACTGCGCGGACCGGTTCCACACGCACTTCAAGTAAGAGGGCGGCCTGAGTGTAAAGGTGAGAGTTTGGGCAGCTGTGCAGACAAAGAAGGCGCACTTTGGCCTGGGCCTAAATGCTTGTGACACACGACTGGGTCTGCCGGGCTCTGAGGGCCCTGCCGTTTGCCCCCTTCTCCCCTGCCCTTTGTTCAGTCACAGCAGAGATGGCCACACCCACTCCCACAGTGAGGGCAGTGTTCCCACCTCCTTCAGCCCCGCCCCCTCTCCGCAGGTTACCATGGACTACAGATGCTGCATTCTGAGGCCAGGGCGTTCCGAGAATGCCAAGGGCAGACATGATGACCTTAAATGATTTCCTCTTGTGTCAATTTTGGTAAACTTTAGGAGCTAGGAAATGGTCCACTTTACAGAAATGTTCAAATTTACTGGCATTTCATATATTCTCTGCTATAACATTGTCCTGATTCTTTCTGTATATTCTTTACTTATGTTTTGGTTTTCCTTAATCAAAGTGTGTCTTTTAAATCTTTTCAAAGAATATTCTTTGGACTTACTACCTCACCTGAATTTTATACGTTTTCTGTGGTATTAAGTTCTGCTCATATCTTTATTTATCTTTTTTCTATGTTCTCAGGGTTTATTGTTTTCATCTTCTGATGTCATTTAAAACACTTGGTTATTCATTTTAATAAATATTCTTACTTATAAAGATTTCAACTTTTCAAGATTTCAGCTTACTTGTAAGTTTCTAAGGGTCAGGTCCTCTATATTGTGGCTGGCCTAAGGCTTAGTTCACAATATAGCAAAGTATATACTGACCTATTTTCCCCTCGACTTTCTGTGATTTCCGACATCTCACCTTTCTTTGCAGACAAGCCATTTGGAATACGCTTAACTTATTTCACAGCCAATAAGTCTTTGAAATAATGTGTATTTTTTAGTGAAATCTTCTTATATATTTAGGCAGAAAAGTTGACCTGCCATAGTTTTCAAAACAGCATAATTTCACTCTTCTCAATGATGAATCTGTTGTATTACACAACCTTTGAGTATTTAGCTTTATCAATGACATGTACTTTAAAAATGTTTTAGAGATCCTACCAGTCTTTGAAAACATCCTTGTTCCTTGTTTCAGTTCCAGTTATATGTATATATTCTGCCTTGCACCTGATTATTCCAACGTCTGATCGATGGCCTAGGGAATCTAATTCTGGTATTGATTGTTTTTGCTGATTGTTTCCCCCTGTAGCTGATTTATTCATTATTGTGTAAATTTAGATCATGAGCTCATGTTTAGCTCAACAGCTGACCATGTAAGAGGCTTAGATATGAACACTTGTAAGCTTCCTCAAAAGTCCGCAAAGATTTATTTGTGTCCCTCCAATGAGTTGCCCGCGAGGACCCCGTTTTCTACAAGTGTTTGTCCACTACTCCCTCTAGAGGCTGGGACTCAGACAGGACTGCTTTGCTGCCCCCGGTCTGGGATAGTGGCTTTGGGCGGCCTGTGGCCTGGGCAGGAAGCTCCCCATGTGTGTCCCACGACCCATCTGCCTGCGAACTTCGGTCACCTGGCAGGAAGCTATGATGCCCAGACCTATGGTTAGCTTTGCAGCGAGGTGTACTGCGCGGACCGGGTCCACACGCACTTCAAGTAAGAGGGCGGCCTGAGTGGAAAGGTTAAAGTTTGGGCAGCTGTGCAGACAAAGAAGGCGTCCTTTGTCCTGGGCCTAAATGCTTGTGACACCCCACTGGGCCTGCCGGGCTCTGAGGGCCCTGCCCTGGGCCCACTGTTCCCCTTCCCTTTGTTCAGTTACAGCAGATTTGGCCACACCCACTCCCTCAGTGAGGGCCGTGTTCCAAACTCCCTCAGCCCCGCACCCTCTCCGCAGGTTACCATGGACTACAGATGCTGCATTCTGAGTGCAGGGCATTCCGAGAATGCCAAGGGCAGACATGATGACCTTAAATGATTTCCTCTTGTGTCAGTTTTGGTAAAGTTTAGGAGCTAGGAGATGGTCCACTTTACAGAAATGTTCAAATTTACTGGCATTTCATATATTCTCTTCTATAACATTGTCCTGATTTTTCTGTATATTCTTTACTTATGTTTTGGTTTTCCTTAATCAAAGTGTGTCTTTTAAATCTTGTCAAAGAATATTCTTAGACTTACTACATCACCTGAATTTTATACATTTTCTATTGTATTAAGTTCTCCTCATATCTTTATTTATCTTTTTTCTATGTTCTCAGGTTTATTGTTTTGATCTTCTGATGTCAATTAAAACACTTGGTTATTCATTTTAATAAATGTTTTACTTATAAAGATTTCAACTTTTCAAGATTTCAGCTTACTTGTAAGTTTCTAAGGGTCAGGTCCTCTACATTGTTGCTGGCCTAAGGCTTAGTTCACCATATAGCAATGTATATATTGACCTATTTTCCCCTCGACTTTCTGTGATTCCCTACATCTCACCTTTCTTTGCAGACAAGCCATTTGAAATACCCTTAACTTATTTCACAGCCAATAAGTCTTTGAAATAATGTGTATTTTTTAGAGAAATCTTCTTATATAATTAGGCAGAAAATCTGACCTGCCATCGTTTTCAAAACAGCATAATTTCACTCTTCTCAATGATGAATCTGTTGTATGACACAACCTTTGAGTATTTAGCTTTATCAATGACATGTACTTTAAAAATGTTTTAGAGATCCTACCAGTCTTTGAAAACATCCTTGTTCCTTGTTTCAGTTCCAGTTTTGTGTATACATTCTGCCTTGCACCTGATTATTGCAACATCTGATGGATGACCTAGGGAATCTAATTCTGGTATTGATTGTTTTTGCTGCTTGTCTCCCCTTGTAGCTGATTTCTTCATTAATGTGTAAATTTAGATCATGAGCTCATGTTTAGCTAAACAGCTGACCTTGTAAGAGGCTTAGGTGTGAACGCTCGTAAGCTTCAGCAGAAAGTCCACAAAGATTTTTTTGTGTCCCTCCAATGAGTTACCCGCGCGGACCCCGTTTTCTACAAGTGTTGGTCCACTACTCCCTCTAGAGGCTGGGACTCAGACAGGACTGCTTTGCTTCCCCCGATCTGGGGTAGTGGCTTTGGGCGGCCTGTGGCCTGGGCAGGAGGCTCCCCGCGTGTGTCCCACGACCGATCTGCCTGCGAACTTCGGTCACCTGGTAGGAAGCTATGATGCCCAGACCTATGGTTAACTTTGCAGCGAGGTGTACTGCGTGGACCTGTTCCACACGCACTTCAAGTAAGAGGGCGGCCTGAGTGGAAAGGTGAGAGTTTGGGCAGCTGTGCAGACAAAGAAGGCGCACTTTGGCCTGGGCCTAAATGCTTGTGACACACGACTGGGTCTGCAGGGCTCTGAGGGCCCTGCGGTCTGCCCCCTTCTCCCCTGCCCTTTGTTCAGTCACAGCAGAGATGGCCACACCCACTCCCACAGTGAGGGCAGTGTTCCCATCTCCTTCAGCACCGCCCCCTCTCCGCAGGTTACCATGGACTACAGATGCTGCATTCTGAGGCCAGGGCGTTCCGAGAATGCCAAGGGCAGACATGATGACCTTAAATGATTTCCTCTTGTGTCAATTTTGGTAAACTTTAGGAGCTAGGAAATGGTCCACTTTACAGAAATGTTCAAATTTACTGGCATTTCATATATTCTCTGCTATAACATTGTCCTGATTCTTTCTGTATATTCTTTACTTATGTTTTGGTTTTCCTTAATCAAAGTGTGTCTTTTAAATCTTTTCAAAGAATATTCTTTGGACTTACTACCTCACCTGAATTTTATACGTTTTCTGTGGTATTAAGTTCTGCTCATATCTTTATTTATCTTTTTTCTATGTTCTTAGGGTTTATTGTTTTCATCTTCTGATGTCATTTAAAATACTTTGTTATTCATTTTAATAAATATTCTTACTTATAAAGATTTCAACTTTTCAAGATTTCAGCTTACTTGTAAGTTTCTAAGGGTCAGGTCCTCTATATTGTGGCTGGCCTAAGGCTTAGTTCACAATATAGCAAAGTATATACTGACCTATTTTCCCCTCGACTTTCTGTGATTTCCGACATCTCACCTTTCTTTGCAGACAAGCCATTTGAAATACGCTTAACTTATTTCACAGCCAATAAGTCTTTGAAATAATGTGTATTTTTTAGAGAAATCTTCTTATATATTTAGGCAGAAAATCTGACCTGCCATAGTTTTCAAAACAGCATAATTTCACTCTTCTCAATGATGAATCTGTTGTATTACACAACCTTTGAGTATTTAGCTTTATCAATGACATGTACTTTAAAAATGTTTTAGAGATCCTACCAGTCTTTGAAAACATCCTTGTTCCTTGTTTCAGTTCCAGTTTTATGCATATTTTCTGCCTTGCACCTGATTATTCCAACGTCTGATCGATGGCCTAGGGAATCTAATTCTGGTATTGATTGTTTTTGCTGATTGTTTCCCCCTGTAGCTGATTTATTCATTATTGTGTAAATTTAGATCATGAGCTCATGTTTAGCTCAACAGCTGACCATGTAAGAGGCTTAGATGTGAACACTTTTAAGCTTCCTCAGAAAGTCCGCAAAGATTTATTTGTGTCCCTCCAATGAGTTGCCCGCGAGGACCCCGTTTTCTACAAGTGTTGGTCCACTACTCCCTCTAGAGGCTGGGACTCAGACAGGACTGCTTTGCTGCCCCCGATCTGGGATAGTGGCTTTGGGTGGCCTGTGGCCTGGGCAGGAAGCTCCCCACGTGTGTCCCACGACCCATCTGCCTGCGAACTTCGGTCACCTGGCAGGAAGCTATGATGCCCAGACCTATGGTTAGCTTTGCAGCGAGGTGTACTGCGCGGACCGGGTCCACACGCACTTCAAGTAAGAGGGCGGCCTGAGTGGAAAGGTTAAAGTTTGGGCAGCTGTGCAGACAAAGAAGGCGTCCTTTGTCCTGGGCCTAAATGCTTGTGACACCCCACTGGGCCTGCCGGGCTCTGAGGGCCCTGCCCTGGGCCCACTGTTCCCCTTCCCTTTGTTCAGTTACAGCAGATTTGGCCACACCCACTCCCTCAGTGAGGGCCGTGTTCCAAACTCCCTCAGCCCCGCACCCTCTCCGCAGGTAACCATGGACTACAGATGCTGCATTCTGAGTGCAGGGCATTCCGAGAATGCCAAGGGCAGACATGATGACCTTAAATGATTTCCTCTTGTGTCAGTTTTGGTAAACTTTAGGAGCTAGGAGATGGACCACTTTACAGAAATGTTCAAATTTACTGGCATTTCATTTATTCTCTGCTCTAACATTGTCCTGATTTTTCTGTATATTCTTTACTTATGTTTTGGTTTTCCTTAATCAAAGTGTGTCTTTTAAATCTTGTCAAAGAATATTCTTAGACTTACTACATCACCTGAATTTTATACATTTTCTATTGTATTAAGTTCTCCTCATATCTTTATTTATCTTTTTTCTATGTTCTCAGGTTTATTGTTTTGATCTTCTGATGTCAATTAAAACACTTGGTTATTCATTTTAATAAATGTTTTACTTATAAAGATTTCAACTTTTCAAGATTTCAGCTTACTTGTAAGTTTCTAAGGGTCAGGTCCTCTACATTGTTGCTGGCCTAAGGCTTAGTTCACCATATAGCAATGTATATATTGACCTATTTTCCCCTCGACTTTCTGTGATTCCCTACATCTCACCTTTCTTTGCAGACAAGCCATTTGAAATACCCTTAACTTATTTCACAGCCAATAAGTCTTTGAAATAATGTGTATTTTTTAGAGAAATCTTCTTATATAATTAGGCAGAAAATCTGACCTGCCATCGTTTTCAAAACAGCATAATTTCACTCTTCTCAATGATGAATCTGTTGTATGACACAACCTTTGAGTATTTAGCTTTATCAATGACATGTACTTTAAAAATGTTTTAGAGATCCTACCAGTCTTTGAATACATCCTTGTTCCTTGTTTCAGTTCCAGTTTTGTGTATACATTCTGCCTTGCACCTGATTATTACAACATCTGATGGATGACCTAGGGAATCTAATTCTGGTATTGATTGTTTTTGCTGCTTGTCTCCCCTTGTAGCTGATTTCTTCATTAATGTGTAAATTTAGATCATGAGCTCATGTTTAGCTAAACAGCTGACCTTGTAAGAGGCTTAGGTGTGAACGCTCGTAAGCTTCAGCAGAAAGTCCACAAAGATTTTTTTGTGTCCCTCCAATGAGTTACCCGCGCGGACCCCATTTTCTACAAGTGTTGGTCCACTACTCCCTCTAGAGGCTGGGACTCAGACAGGACTGCTTTGCTTCCCCCGATCTGGGGTAGTGGCTTTGGGCGGCCTGTGGCCTGGGCAGGAGGCTCCCCGCGTGTGTCCCACGACCGATCTGCCTGCGAACTTCGGTCACCTGGTAGGAAGCTATGATGCCCAGACCTATGGTTAGCTTTGCAGCGAGGTGTACTGCGCGGACCGGTTCCACACGCACTTCAAGTAAGAGGGCGGCCTGAGTGGAAAGGTGAGAGTTTGGGCAGCTGTGCAGACAAAGAAGGCGCACTTTGGCCTGGGCCTAAATGCTTGTGACACACGACTGGGTCTGCCGGGCTCTGAGGGCCCTGCCGTTTGCCCCCTTCTCCCCTGCCCTTTGTTCAGTCACAGCAGAGATGGCCACACCCACTCCCACAGTGAGGGCAGTGTTCCCACCTCCTTCAGCCCCGCCCCCTCTCCGCAGGTTACCATGGACTACAGATGCTGCATTCTGAGGCCAGGGCGTTCCGAGAATGCCAAGGGCAGACATGATGACCTTAAATGATTTCCTCTTGTGTCAATTTTGGTAAACTTTAGGAGCTAGGAAATGGTCCACTTTACAGAAATGTTCAAATTTACTGGCATTTCATATATTCTCTGCTATAACATTGTCCTGATTCTTTCTGTATATTCTTTACTTATGTTTTGGTTTTCCTTAATCAAAGTGTGTCTTTTAAATCTTTTCAAAGAATATTCTTTGGACTTACTACCTCACCTGAATTTTATACGTTTTCTGTGGTATTAAGTTCTGCTCATATCTTTATTTATCTTTTTTCTATGTTCTCAGGGTTTATTGTTTTCATCTTCTGATGTCATTTAAAACACTTGGTTATTCATTTTAATAAATATTCTTACTTATAAAGATTTCAACTTTTCAAGATTTCAGCTTACTTGTAAGTTTCTAAGGGTCAGGTCCTCTATATTGTGGCTGGCCTAAGGCTTAGTTCACAATATAGCAAAGTATATACTGACCTATTTTCCCCTCGACTTTCTGTGATTTCCGACATCTCACCTTTCTTTGCAGACAAGCCATTTGAAATACGCTTAACTTATTTCACAGCCAATAAGTCTTTGAATTAATGTGTATTTTTTAGAGAAATCTTCTTATATATTTAGGCAGAAAATCTGACCTGCCATAGTTTTCAAAACAGCATAATTTCACTCTTCTCAATGATGAATCTGTTGTATTACACAACCTTTGAGTATTTAGCTTTATCAATGACATGTACTTTAAAAATGTTTTAGAGATCCTACCAGTCTTTGAAAACATCCTTGTTCCTTGTTTCAGTTCCAGTTTTATGTATATTTTCTGCCTTGCACCTGATTATTCCAACGTCTGATCGATGGCCTAGGGAATCTAATTCTGGTATTGATGGTTTTTGCTGATTGTTTCCCCCTGTAGCTGATTTATTCATTATTGTGTAAATTTAGATCATGAGCTCATGTTTAGCTCAACAGCTGACCATGTAAGAGGCTTAGATATGAACACTTGTAAGCTTCCTCAGAAAGTCCGCAAAGATTTATTTGTGTCCCTCCAATGAGTTGCCCGCGAGGACCCCGTTTTCTACAAGTGTTTGTCCACTACTCCCTCTAGAGGCTGGGACTCAGACAGGACTGCTTTGCTGCCCCCGATCTGGGATAGTGGCTTTGGGCGGCCTGTGGCCTGGGCAGGAAGCTCCCCACGTGTGTCCCACGACCCATCTGCCTGCGAACTTCGGTCACCTGGCAGGAAGCTATGATGCCCAGACCTATGGTTAGCTTTGCAGCGAGGTGTACTGCGCGGACCGGGTCCACACGCACTTCAAGTAAGAGGGCGGCCTGAGTGGAAAGGTTAAAGTTTGGGCAGCTGTGCAGACAAAGAAGGCGTCCTTTGTCCTGGGCCTAAATGCTTGTGACACCCCACTGGGCCTGCCGGGCTCTGAGGGCCCTGCCCTGGGCCCACTGTTCCCCTTCCCTTTGTTCAGTTACAGCAGATTTGGCCACACCCACTCCCTCAGTGAGGGCCGTGTTCCAAACTCCCTCAGCCCCGCACCCTCTCCGCAGGTAACCATGGACTACAGATGCTGCATTCTGAGTGCAGGGCATTCCGAGAATGCCAAGGGCAGACATGATGACCTTAAATGATTTCCTCTTGTGTCACTTTTGTTAAACTTTAGGAGCTAGGAGATGGTCCACTTTACAGAAATGTTCAAATTTACTGGCATTTCATATATTCTCTTCTATAACATTGTCCTGATTTTTCTGTATATTCTTTACTTATGTTTTGGTTTTCCTTAATCAAAGTGTGTCTTTTAAATCTTGTCAAAGAATATTCTTAGACTTACTACATCACCTGAATTTTATACATTTTCTATTGTATTAAGTTCTCCTCATATCTTTATTTATCTTTTTTCTATGTTCTCAGGTTTATTGTTTTGATCTTCTGATGTCAATTAAAACACTTGGTTATTCATTTTAATAAATGTTTTACTTATAAAGATTTCAACTTTTCAAGATTTCAGCTTACTTGTAAGCTTCTAAGGGTCAGGTCCTCTACATTGTTGCTGGCCTAAGGCTTAGTTCACCATATAGCAATGTATATATTGACCTATTTTCCCCTCGACTTTCTGTGATTCCCTACATCTCACCTTTCTTTGCAGACAAGCCATTTGAAATACCCTTAACTTATTTCACAGCCAATAAGTCTTTGAAATAATGTGTATTTTTTAGAGAAATCTTCTTATATAATTAGGCAGAAAATCTGACCTGCCATCGTTTTCAAAACAGCATAATTTCACTCTTCTCAATGATGAATCTGTTGTATGACACAACCTTTGAGTATTTAGCTTTATCAATGACATGTACTTTAAAAATGTTTTAGAGATCCTACCAGTCTTTGAAAACATCCTTGTTCCTTGTTTCAGTTCCAGTTTTGTGTATACATTCTGCCTTGCACCTGATTATTACAACATCTGATGGATGACCTAGGGAATCTAATTCTGGTATTGATTGTTTTTGCTGCTTGTCTCCCCTTGTAGCTGATTTCTTCATTACTGTGTAAATTTAGATCATGAGCTCATGTTTAGCTAAACAGCTGACCTTGTAAGAGGCTTAGGTGTGAACGCTCGTAAGCTTCAGCAGAAAGTCCACAAAGATTTTTTTGTGTCCCTCCAATGAGTTACCCGCGCGGACCCCGTTTTCTACAAGTGTTGGTCCACTACTCCCTCTAGAGGCTGGGACTCAGACAGGACTGCTTTGCTTCCCCCGATCTGGGGTAGTGGCTTTGGGCGGCCTGTGGCCTGGGCAGGAGGCTCCCCGCGTGTGTCCCACGACCGATCTGCCTGCGAACTTCGGTCACCTGGTAGGAAGCTATGATGCCCAGACCTATGGTTAGCTTTGCAGCGAGGTGTACTGCGCGGACCGGTTCCACACGCACTTCAAGTAAGAGGGCGGCCTGAGTGGAAAGGTGAGAGTTTGGGCAGCTGTGCAGACAAAGAAGGCGCACTTTGGCCTGGGCCTAAATGCTTGTGACACACGACTGGGTCTGCCGGGCTCTGAGGGCCCTGCCGTTTGCCCCCTTCTCCCCTGCCCTTTGTTCAGTCACAGCAGAGATGGCCACACCCACTCCCACAGTGAGGGCAGTGTTCCCACCTCCTTCAGCCCCGCCCCCTCTCCGCAGGTTACCATGGACTACAGATGCTGCATTCTGAGGCCAGGGCGTTCCGAGAATGCCAAGGGCAGACATGATGACCTTAAATGATTTCCTCTTGTGTCAATTTTGGTAAACTTTAGGAGCTAGGAAATGGTCCACTTTACAGAAATGTTCAAATTTACTGGCATTTCATATATTCTCTGCTATAACATTGTCCTGATTCTTTCTGTATATTCTTTACTTATGTTTTGGTTTTCCTTAATCAAAGTGTGTCTTTTAAATCTTTTCAAAGAATATTCTTTGGACTTACTACCTCACCTGAATTTTATACGTTTTCTGTGGTATTATGTTCTGCTCATATCTTTATTTATCTTTTTTCTATGTTCTCAGGGTTTATTGTTTTCATCTTCTGATGTCATTTAAAACACTTGGTTATTCATTTTAATAAATATTCTTACTTATAAAGATTTCAACTTTTCAAGATTTCAGCTTACTTGTAAGTTTCAAAGGGTCAGGTCCTCTATATTGTGGCTGGCCTAAGGCTTAGTTCACAATATAGCAAAGTATATACTGACCTATTTTCCCCTCGACTTTCTGTGATTTCCGACATCTCACCTTTCTTTGCAGACAAGCCATTTGAAATACGCTTAACTTATTTCACAGCCAATAAGTCTTTGAAATAATGTGTATTTTTTAGAGAAATCTTCTTATATATTTAGGCAGAAAATCTGACCTGCCATAGTTTTCAAAACAGCATAATTTCACTCTTCTCAATGATGAATCTGTTGTATTACACAACCTTTGAGTATTTAGCTTTATCAATGACATGTACTTTAAAAATGTTTTAGAGATCCTACCAGTCTTTGAAAACATCCTTGTTCCTTGTTTCAGTTCCAGTTTTATGTATATTTTCTGCCTTGCACCTGATTATTCCAACGTCTGATCGATGGCCTAGGGAATCTAATTCTGGTATTGATGGTTTTTGCTGATTGTTTCCCCCTGTAGCTGATTTATTCATTATTGTGTAAATTTAGATCATGAGCTCATATTTAGCTCAACAGCTGACCATGTAAGAGGCTTAGATATGAACACTTGTAAGCTTCCTCAGAAAGTCCGCAAAGATTTATTTGTGTCCCTCCAATGAGTTGCCCGCGAGGACCCCGTTTTCTACAAGTGTTTGTCCACTACTCCCTCTAGAGGCTGGGACTCAGACAGGACTGCTTTGCTGCCCCCGATCTGGGATAGTGGCTTTGGGCGGCCTGTGGCCTGGGCAGGAAGCTCCCCACGTGTGTCCCACGACCCATCTGCCTGCGAACTTCGGTCACCTGGCAGGAAGCTATGATGCCCAGACCTATGGTTAGCTTTGCAGCGAGGTGTACTGCGCGGACCGGGTCCACACGCACTTCAAGTAAGAGGGCGGCCTGAGTGGAAAGGTTAAAGTTTGGGCAGCTGTGCAGACAAAGAAGGCGTCCTTTGTCCTGGGCCTAAATGCTTGTGACACCCCACTGGGCCTGCCAGGCTCTGAGGGCCCTGCCCTGGGCCCACTGTTCCCCTTCCCTTTGTTCAGTTACAGCAGATTTGGCCACACCCACTCCCTCAGTGAGGGCCGTGTTCCAAACTCCCTCAGCCCCGCACCCTCTCCGCAGGTAACCATGGACTACAGATGCTGCATTCTGAGTGCAGGGCATTCCGAGAATGCCAAGGGCAGACATGATGACCTTAAATGATTTCCTCTTGTGTCACTTTTGGTAAACTTTAGGAGCTAGGAGATGGTCCACTTTACAGAAATGTTCAAATTTACTGGCATTTCATATATTCTCTTCTATAACATTGTCCTGATTTTTCTGTATATTCTTTACTTATGTTTTGGTTTTCCTTAATCAATGTGTGTCTTTTAAATCTTGTCAAAGAATATTCTTAGACTTACTACATCACCTGAATTTTATACATTTTCTATTGTATTAAGTTCTCCTCATATCTTTATTTATCTTTTTTCTATGTTCTCAGGTTTATTGTTTTGATCTTCTGATGTCAATTAAAACACTTGGTTATTCATTTTAATAAATGTTTTACTTATAAAGATTTCAACTTTTCAAGATTTCAGCTTACTTGTAAGTTTCTAAGGGTCAGGTCCTCTACATTGTTGCTGGCCTAAGGCTTAGTTCACCATATAGCAATGTATATATTGACCTATTTTCCCCTCGACTTTCTGTGATTCCCTACATCTCACCTTTCTTTGCAGACAAGCCATTTGAAATACCCTTAACTTATTTCACAGCCAATAAGTCTTTGAAATAATGTGTATTTTTTAGAGAAATCTTCTTATATAATTAGGCAGAAAATCTGACCTGCCATCGTTTTCAAAACAGCATAATTTCACTCTTCTCGATGATGCATCTGTTGTATGACACAACCTTTGAGTATTTAGCTTTATCAATGACATGTACTTTAAAAATGTTTTAGAGATCCTACCAGTCTTTGAAAACATCCTTGTTCCTTGTTTCAGTTCCAG